>NW_016804151.1:3954616-3985997 GCF_001698545.2 Rhinopithecus bieti
AAAAAAAAAAAAAAAAAAAAAAAAAAAAAAAAAAAAAAAGACTTCACCTCCACTAACCTGTCTCAATCATTTCTGACAGAGGACTCATGTAAATTACCAAATTACTCCCAAATAAATCAGCATCCAGAAATATTTAGTTGTTTATGGAAAACTGGTAGAGGAGTGAAATTGTGTGACACTGTTTTTCGTCCCTCCTGGACAAGGAAATACGGGAAAAAAAATGGAGGCATTGGTTATGTTCTTATATACTGAGAACCTCACTCCCTGCCCCATATCTAAAGGTTACAATTCCATCTTCTCTTTAGTTTTTTTCAAATAATTTTGCCCCTCTGTACATCATTTTTATTAATATTGATAATAACAACCGACATCAATCAAATGCTTTCCAGAGTCAGGTACTTCACTGCACTGTTACTATTTTCTCATTTTCTGGATAATGATATGGTTTGGCTCTGTGTCCCTGCCCAAATATCATCTCAAATTGGAATCCCCACATGTCCAGGGAAGGAGGTGAGTGGATCATGGAGGAGTGGATTATGGGAAGTGAGTGGAACAGCATCTGCCTTGCTGTTCTTGTGATCGTGAGTTCTCACAAGATCTGATGGTTTCATAAGTGTCTGTCATTTCTCCTGCTTTCCCTTCTCTCTCCTGCTGCCATGTGAGGAAGGTCCTTGCTTCCCCTTCACCTTCCACCATGACTGTTAAGTTTCCAAAGGCCTCTCCAGCCATGTAGAACTGTGAGTCAGTTAAAACTCTTTCCTTTATAAATTACCCAGTCTCGGGGTTTTTCTTCATAGCAGTGTGAAAACGGACTAATACAGATGAGAAAACCAAGAAGTGAGACAAATTATGTAATTTGCTCATGGTCACTGCTGTAGACTGAATGTTTGTATCCCCCCAAAATTCACATGTTGAAATACCCAAATGTGATGATATTAAGAGATGGGACCTTTGACTGGTGATTAGATTATGAGGGTTAAGTTCTCTTGAATGAGATTAGTGCCCTTATAAAAAAGACTCTAAGGAGACCCCTTCCTCATTCTACCATGTGAGGACACAGAGAGAAGACCTCTGCCTGTGACTAGAAAACACGCTCCCACCAGACACCAAATCTGCCAGCACCTTAATCTTCCACCCTCCAGAAATGTGATAAATACATTTCTGTTGTTTGTAAGTTATCCAGTCTATGGTGTTTTATTCCAGTAGCAGCCCCACAGACTAAGATAGTCACATAGCCAGTGAGTGGTAGAGCCAAGTATCAAACCAGGTTATTCTAAATTCTGGAGCCCACACTTCCTTTCTCTAATGGCATAAATGGAAGCTAGAAAGGCAGAAATTTAATAATCTTCGATGACTGGCTTTGGCCTATTTGTTGACCTGATATTTGCAAACTACCATAGGCTAATTTAAATCTGCCTTTGAAACTTCTACTGTGTCCAGTATCAGTTTACCACTCTGGTCATTCTAAATTCATTTTTCCCTGTAAAAAATTATTTCACTTTGCCTATCTAAATTCAATCCATCTTTTCCATGAAGTCTTCCCCATCTGCAGAGGGACTTCATTCTATCACAGTCCTATATCACTAATTATTGTATTACATGACAGACATAGCTTTTTTTATAGTCTATAACCTACGTATGTGTGTCAAGGAGACATCAGTGTTTGAGAAGCAGCAGTGTTTGGCACATGACTGATTCTGGTATACGTTTGCCTACTTTCCTTATCCTTTAGCGTGCACACTAGAAACAGACACACTTGTTTTTTAATCCTAGCAGCTCTATTTCTAGCTGTAGGTATTGAGTCAAATTACAAAACTTCTCCATATTTTAATTATCTACAAAAAAGGAAAATTATGGTATCTAGTTTATTGATTCACAGTGAAGATTAAATGAGATTCTGTGTCTAGGACATAGTGAATACTTATTAGTGGCCACAATTATAACATTTTCAGTAAATATTCATTGTTATAGATTATTTGTATTACTATATTACAAAATCTGTAATCACCCTTTTACACATTATAAGCATTTAGTAAATGTTGAGTTTTTTTGTTTGTTTCTTTGTTTTTTGTTTTGAAACAGAGTCTTGCTCTGTCACCCAGGCTGGAGTGCAGTGGCGCGATCTCAACTCCTGGGTTCCAGTGATTCTCCTGCCTCAGGCTCATGAGTAGCTGGGATTACAGGCATGTGCCACCACGCCCAGCTAATTTTTGTACTTTCAGTAGGGACAGGGTTTTACCATGTTGGCCAAACTGGTCTTGAACTCCTGACCGTGTGATCTGCCTGCCTTGGCCTCCCAAAGTGCTGAGATTGTAAGCGTGAGCCACTGTGCCTGGCCTGAGTTGCTTTTTTAAAATAAGTTAAGATTTAATTCACATACCATCAAACTTGTCAAGTTTTAACTGCAGGATTTTAGCCAAGTGCCCTGCTGCAAGCTGCCGGTGTATAACATAATGAAGGCATGTGAGGTCCCATTGGAATGGGAGTTATCCAGGCTAGGAGAAAAACTTGAGAGAAATGGGCACTTGCATGAAATCCTATTGCTGTTCCCTAAACCTACCCTCTGATCTTATGAAAAAATGAATGTCATGTGAAATGGTTTCATTTGGTTGTTAGTGAAATTTTTTAAATAATTATTTGAATGCTTTAGAAATTATTGTATTGTTATTTGTAATTAGAATTCAGTTGTGCACTCTGCTTAAAATGAGGCAAAGTGAAGCATTACTTATGTTTTCAGGTATGTATGAAACTATCTTCATTTTGGGTGATAACAAATATCAGTGAATGCTTACAAGCACTTGAAACATTTACTTTTGGTTAGGTAAAATTTAATGTGAATGTGTTGGCGGTGGATTTTAGTTTCAAATGAGGTAAAAAGCTGAATTGTTAAAGAGTTGCATCTATTCTTTCATAGTCTGGAATCTACCTCACCCTCATTCTTTGTGGTGAGTTGCAAATGAGGCAGCAAGATACCCAGCATACCTGTTAAAAAAATTTTTTTGTCCCCAGGTTTTTTTTTTTTTAGTTTAATGCTAGGTTTTTTTTTTTTTTTTTTTTTTTGAACAATCTGTTTTCTGAGGTTTTGAATTTTCCTAGCAACTGCTAGGAGAGATAGGAAAGATAATGAGCTGAATGGCTGGTATTCAATACAAGAATAATGGTGTTCTTTATTTACCTTTGCATAATTTTAAAGAGAACAAGTTTACTTAACTTTTACTTGTTCTTTTCCCATTGTAAAAACTCAGTAGGTATTACTAGACTATTCTGAAATACAAATTCTGAAAAGCTTTCTTCTACTGATATTTCTATGGTTTCTCATTCATATTTTCTCTTTTGTTACCTCACTTAGAGCACATGGGTTTTGTAATGCACACTGCTAAAAGTAGATAGAAACCTGCTTGGAATATTGATTTTCTGTAATTAAGAATGTATTTATAGAATTTTGTCTTTCTTATAGTTCTATTTTTTTTTTTTTTTTAAGAGACAGCGTCTTATTCTGTTACCCAGGCTGGAGTGTAGTGGCACAATTGCAGTTCACTGTAGCCTGAACCTCCTGGGTTCCCCGCAAATAGCTGAGGCTACAGGAACTTGCTACCAGGCCTGGCTGATTTTTAAATTTTTTGTAGAGATCTGGGCTCAAGCAGTCCTCCTGCCTTGACCTCCCAAAATTCTGGGATTATGGGTGTGAGCCACCACAACCAGCCTTTCTCATAGTTCTTTGTCTGTGAACACTGTGAACATTTTGTCATTTTGAAGATGCTTAACATTGAGTCATGTATACTTTGTGAATGTTTACATAGCATGATTTAGGAACATCTGGAAGAATGTTCATGAAAGATTAGAGGAGGGCCAGTCATGCAGGAGGAGCAGAGTTTCTTCAGGGCGCCACTCATCTATGTGGGGGTTGCAAAAGACCTTCTGCCCTCTAAACCATATTTCTTTTTTTTTTTTTGAGATGGAGTTTCGCTCTGTCGCCCAGGCTGGAGTGCAGTGGTGCGATCTTGGCTCACTGCAACCTCCGCCTCCTGGATTCAAGCAATTCTTCAGCCTCAGCTTCCAGAGTAGCTGGGACTACAGGCACACACCACCACGCCCAGCTAATTTTTTTGTATTTTTAGTAGAGACGGGGTTTCACCATGTTGGACAGGCTGGTCTCCAACTCTTGACCTCGTGATCCACCCACCTCGGCCTCCAAAAGTACTGGGATTGCAGGCGTGAGCCACCGTGCCTGGCCTAAACCATATTTCTCTTATAGTTGTTTTGTCCTTCTTTCCATCTGATCCTGATTTTATGGCTAACGTGATGAGAATATTCAACAAGTAGAATATGAGATATAGGAAAAGGGTCTTGACTGCTACTCTCCTGAGTTGAGATAATTTTTTTTTTCCCCGAGATGGAATCTCGCTCTGTCGCCCAGGCTGGAGTGCAGTGGTGTAATCTTGGCTCACTGCAACCCCTGCCTCCCGGGTTCAAGAGATTCTTCTGCTTCACCCTCCCAAGTAGCTGTGTCTACAGGCGTGCGCCACCACACGTGGCTAATTTTTGTATTTTTGGTAGAGACCGGGTTTCACCGTATTGGCCAGTCTGGTCTCAAACTCCTGACCTCGTGATCCACCCACCTCAGCCTCCTAAAGTGCTGGGATTACAGGTGTGAGCCACTGTGCCCAGTGAGGTGAGATAATTTTTATACTTGCTGCTTTGACTGACGAATAAAAAAATGCTACTCCCATAATGAAACTGCTTTGCTGCATTGCAGAGAATACAATAGAAAAATAGCCACATCTTATTCAAGCTTTTCTTGATTTTTATTTCGGCTGTTTCTAAATTTGACACTTGAGAATAGATGGTTTATTTGACTCATAGTATGACCCAGGTATGCTTTTGTTAAAAAGAACAGTTCTAGAAGGATGACTGTTGGGGCAAAATTGGCTACTAGTATGGAATACTCTCTCAGTGTAAAATCTCAGAACAACATTTAAAAATCATTGTAGATATTTTATTTGTAAACATTTTCTTCATAAGATCCAGAAAGGGTTTATAAACCTAATAAACCTATTTGATAGCTTCTATCAAATAAACCTATTTCTATCTTCTATCAAATAAACCTATTTGATGGAAGGAAATAGGAATAAGACACATTGCTTTTGACTTTCTGCACCCATGTGGAAACCAGGGATCTATTCTCTCCCTCTCAATTTACATGACCATGAGGAAACTGAAACCTAGTGAAGTTAAATGACTTGCCCGGGGACAGACAGCTAGCTAGTTCCTGCTTGAACTGGGGACCATCTATTTGATTACCATGAGTGCGGTTGGTTTCTGTTGCCTGTTTGATACTCTTCTGGAAAGTTTTAGCTGCAAATGGTGTTGTCCACACCACGGCCCTTGATCTCAGGTAATTCTCCACACCACTGCCTTCTTTTTTTTTTTTTTTTTTCCAGTGCAGTTGCGTGGTGTGAAGGCGATAACCTCAGAAACTCAGGTGTAAATAACCCGGGGAATCAATGGGCTGGGGAGATGGTAAAACAAGAGTTTGTAGACATGACTGTGTACAATAGCTTCTGAAGTTTCGGAGGGTATTGGTGTAGCTGTTATTTCTGAGACTGGAGAAAATGACAGTAGAGCGACAGTTTCTCTAATCATCAGTTTTCAAAGAGCATGCTTTTCGTTGGAACCACAAATATAGTACACTTAATAAGGGGAAACGAAACCTTGAATTTTTCCTTCCCAGACTCTGAAAAGTAAACTTTAAGGAACATTTTAAGGATCACAAAAGGTGAAGATTGCAAATCAAACTTAGAGTGTGCTTGCTCAAGAAAATCTGTGCACTGCAGCTCTAATAGAGGACCACTTGGGTTTAGAAATGACATGTTATTAATAATTCTAGTCACTGTGGCTAATTAGAACAATCTGTTGAAAGTTATAAATTATAGAAGTTTTTAAAAACATTTATCTAAGAACCTGTGTAGAATTCTAAAAGGACTGAATTATTTGAAGTTATTAGTCTCTGTGTATGTAAACTTAAACTATTTTACGCCTTTGATTATTTTCTAAAATGGTTTTGCACACTTATAGCCTGATGCCGTAAATGTTTTAAGAGTTTAATGTACAGCACCTCTAGGTGCTATTTAAAACTGTTTTTTCTGGTCCTTTTCTTTTGGGTTATACGGGTTCTTCGTAACCAAGAAGATTACCTATAGTTAGGCTGAATGCAGTCTCCCAGGGTGCATAGGCAGCTGCTCAACTGCGGTTATAACTCTTGTTTGTCCCGGATGGTTGCCAGCAGGGAGTAAGGCATTGTGGGAAGTACTTTCTTTACCTTCCACAACAGGTGTCTTTGTCAGTACACCTTATTCAGATATCCGTGTGTGGAAGCACTGAGTCACTGTGTAGCAAAGAAAAATATGAAAGCAAGAGGAATTGCTTTCACATCTAGAAAATGTTGCAAGATAATCTGAAATCTTCTGGTGCTAGTGAATGCATGAAGAGGTTCACAGTATCTTTTAAAGTACTTCTGAAAAGATAAGGAGTTTAAAAGGTATGAACTGCCTGGACACCTTATAATGCCTTGTCTCCTGATTATTGTTTAATTTTTACCTGGTTAGTCAGCATCAGGATAAGTGTGCAGGAAAAAAATGTTAACGAAAATAATGCTTAACAGACAAAGCAGCACTGTCGAACAAAATGAAGTAAAATGCTTTACTGACTTCAGCAAGGGTCAAACACAGTTTGGAGCTGTTTTAATCTTGTGGATTTATTTAAAATATTTCATTTTTTTGTTTAAATAAGCTTATTAGATTTGCTTGTTTCCTAGCAATAAGGTGCTTTTCCCTCCTTCCTTGTGCTCGCTCTTATAAGCTAGAATGCTATAGCAGTTGTAAAACTCTACTAATTACATTTAAATGGGACAAGTGTTATATAAGTAATCATGTTACTGTAGATGAAAAAATACTTTAGGAAAACATGGGAAAATAGACACTATCGATCTCATTCTGAGTTTTGTTTTCTGAAAAGCAAACAAATTTAGACAACATAATCCTGTTATTGGTAATGAAGACTAAACATTTCAACCAGTAGCTTATTTCTTTTGATTTTTAGACAAACATTGCCAAATTGATTTCTAGTTCTAACAAATAATATGTCTCATAGTACTGCAGTGTCATGATCTAGAAAAGGCAGGGAAGAGATTAGCTTAATGAGGAATATTGAAAAACAACTTCAGAGAAGCCTTATCTGTCTTCCCCTCATTTTATTTGCTTAATTCTTTTCCATGAAATTAGTATACATTATATTTCCTGATCAAGCAACTTTGTAATGGTGATTATGGGCAGCTTTCAAACTTTTCATCTGGAAATATGGCAGTTCATTTATGGTAATTTTAAAATTTTGTAATTTTAAAAATTACTACTGGTGGTTAAGATACCAACAGTTAATGCTATCTACTGATTTGAATAATTAAAAGAAACCTCTAACCTTAAAGAGGACTTTCATCTGTGGGAGCAAAACAACCAGTTTATAAATGAGACCCTTGTATTGCTTTCTGAATAACAACACAAAACTAAATTATGCTTAAAATACCTATTTTTTTTAAGTAGGAAAAGGAAGTAATGATTATTACTTGATATTGCTGTCCCTGTTTCATTTTTATGGTTTGGCATTTTTTTTCTTTAACAGAAATACTCCGAGGGGAAAACAATTTTTTTTTCATACTTCAGGAGATCATTTGTAACTGTACTATGACTTCTTTAAATTCTGAGAAATTAAAATGGTTTTCATCTGTTTATTTTCTAAGATTACGAAAAAATAAGCAGTAAGAACACTAAGAAAATTTACTTCTCCTCCAAGAACAATCTTCATGTAATAATACTGCAGTAAGAAGATGAGCTATTGTGAAAATTTTTAATTACCAAGAACATAACACAAATCAGTTTTTTTGTTGTTATTATTGCTATAGGATATTTCTAGTTAGGAAACTTTTTTTTCTTTTTTGAAGTTTAAAGGTTTCCAAAAATTAAAATTTCCAGCTTCTCTGTTATGAATGCAGAAGGTGTTTATAGTGTATACTTCCTGCATAGATAAGAAACCTCCTTCAGTTTCCTACTGGGGGTGAATTGCTAGCCAAGCCTGTGATAGCAGCTGCTTTTTTTTTTTCTTTCTCTCTCTTTCTTTCTGGATTTTGACACTCCCCCTCGAACTCAGGTGGGTGTGTACACTGGCACTGAGCTGCAGTAGGATTTTTCCTTGGATAGTCTGGTCTGGAGCTGGGACAGCAGCTGCTGCTGTGGAAAGGCCAGCTGGCAAGATGATGGAAGAAATCTCCATTATGGTAGCCTATGACGCCCATGTTTTCAGCCAGCTGCACGATGAAGACTTCCTCACTAGTCTGGTGGCCATCAGCAAGCCCAGGTCTATGGTAGGTAGTGCCTTGCACACTACTCTGGGACTGTTTTCTTTTCTAACTTGGTATCTATACTCCTGTAGCAACTGAGGCAAACTTGCTGTTGGCTTTGTGTTGTGTCTGCAGGTTTTCAAATATTTATTTACATAATTAAACACTCATATAACAGTAACACACTTAAAATGTTAGGCTGCTACTTTCATATATAATGAGGTTGAGAGGAATTTTATAGTGCCAAATATCATTTTGTCTTAAGTTTCTGCCTTGTAAATATGTATATAATTATCAGGTAGGGGCTACTTATATTTACATAGCATACAATTGGGGCTCATAGAAGTGGAAGACTTCTACCAGTGAGTCATAACATCAACTGAGAATTGAGCTACCTAAAAATCAGGTAACTTTCAGGGTCTTAAATTATTACTAAGAAGAACTATTAGGAAAATAACAGTACAATTTTAGTTTGGCTTTACTATTTGTAAAAAAAAAAAAAATTTACCGTTCTCTAAGAATCTTAGTGTGTGTGCATGTCCTGGCATAATCAAAAAATGAAGTTCTTGCAAGTGTTTATTTTTTCTTCTCTTAGATGTCATCATTATAATGGCTATTGAGTTTAAGATGTCAACGATTTATACCTCTGAAACCAACTTTTTTTTTTTTTTTGAGATGGAGTTTCACTCCTGTTGCACAGGCTGGAGTGCAATGGCACAATCTTGGCTCACTGCAACCACTGCCTCCTGGATTCAAGCGACTCACCTGCCTCAGCCTCCCTAGTAGCTGGGATTACAGGCATGCACCACCATGCCCGGATAATTTTGTATTTTTAATAGAGACGAGGTTTCTCCATGTTGGTCAGGCAGGTCTCAAACTCCTGACCTCAGGTGATCCACCTGCCTTGGCCTCCCAAAGTGCTGGGATTACAGGCGTGAGCCACCACGCCTGGTCCCCAGAATCAACTTTTTAACTACAATTGTAGTAACTTCTTGTTTATTATGTTTAATAGGACTCATCACAAACAACAGAACAAAAGAGTGTATCATAACACTTAAACCTAACTAATATGAAGCCCTACTTCTCTATTTTTAAGGCACAGGAACCTTAAAAACATGGCTATTTCTTGAAACAACAAATTACAAAAAATAAAATTAAAAAAATAAAGGAGAAAGCTGTAGATTGATTTTAAAAGACTTAAGGGTTATGTCAAGCAGATGCAATAAATCAACCTTGTTTAAATGCTAATTTGAACAAAGTATAAAAATATCTATAAGATAATTTGGAAAAATTTGACCACTCATTAGGTATTTAATAATGATATTAAGAGAATTATGTATTTTTTTTGTGCATTAATATTATGACTTTTTTTTTTTGAGACAGAGTCTGACTCTTGTTGCCCAAGCTGGAGTGCAGTGATGCGATCTCAGCTCACTGTAACCTCTGCCTACCTGGGTTCAAGCGATTCTCCTGCCTCAGCCTCCCAAGTAGCTGGGATTACAGGCACCTGCCAACATGCCTGGCTAATTTTTTTTGTTTTTTGTTTTTTTGTTTTTTTGTTTTTAGGATAGAGTCTCGCTCTGTCACCCAGGCTGGAGTGCAATGGCGTGATCTCAGCTCACTGCAACCTCCGCCTCCTGTGTTCAAGTGATTCTCCTGTTTCAGCCTCCCGAGTAGCTGGGACTACGGGTGCACGCCACCATGCCTAGCTAATTTTTGTATTTTTAGTAGAGACAGGGTTTCACCATGTTGGACAGACTGGTCTTGAACTCCTGACCTCAAGTAATCCACCCACCTCAGCCTCCCAGAGTACTGGGATTACAGGTGTGAGCCACCATATCCAACCTCATTTGCTTTTAATTCCATATTGGATTTTTTGCTCTGAGATGAACATTTTTTCATCAAACAAACATTTTGTTTTTTTTGTTTTGAGATGGAGTTTCGCACTTGTTGCCCAGGCTGGAGTGCAATGGGGCACGATCTCGGCTCATGGCTATCTCTGCCTCCCAGGTTCAAGAGATTCTCCTGCCTCAGCCTCCTTAGTATCTGGGATTATAGGCATGTGCCACCATGCCCGGCTAATTTTGTATTTTTAGTAGAGACGAGTTTCTCCACATTGGTCAGGCTGGTCTTGACCTCTTGACCTCAGGTGATCTGCCCACCTCAGCCTCCCAGAGTGCTGGGATTACAGGTGTGAGCCACCACACCTGGCCAAGATGAACATTTTAAATCAAATAAAATAAATTCTCAGATTTTCTATTGTATAAAATTGCTTCTCAATCTGATAACTGCACTGTGAAGCAAATTACACTCTTGCTAACTTATAAAATCCTCCTTAGGTTTGGGTTCACTATTATTAAAGGTATTTAGAAACTTTCTTAGTACAGGCTTAATTAAATACCTTTCTGTAATTCGACTTTGTTTCATAATGGGAGGTGTTTTGATTCCTTGAATGGTAAAAATCCCATTAAATACAGTGGTTCTCAGGTGTGGATACTGGATTTTTTTCTTATTCATAAGTAACCCTGTGTCTTTTTTATGTTTTTGATAGGAATCTGTAGTAAAACATACATTGCAAGCTGTTACACACACAAAACCGAAAGAAAATTTGACTAAACAATACCTACTGTTGCCATATATTACATATGAAAGGGATTTTTCTGTTCTATTCAATGTTTAAAGGCTTTAATTGTTTATGACCCACTAAATTGAACTCAGAAATCTCTCTATCCACACTTTGGAAAAGATGATTATATCCTATTGAGTCCTTAAAATGAATGATGATGCAAGAAAATCACAGATCCCTTTACACAAATTACAGGTAAGAAAAAAACAATAAGGAAGCCAAGCATAACTTCTTAGGTCTTCCATAGCATACACACACAAGCAAAATAAGAAATTACCTGGACCAATATTGTTTACTATGATAAACTAAACAAAAGCCTAGTCACTACTAGCAGAATGTAAGAACTTTTTTTTTTTTTTTTTTTTTGGAGACAGAGTATGGCTTTGCCACCCAGGCTGGAGTGCAGTGGCTCAGTCTCTCCTCACTGCAACCTCCACCTCTCAGGTTCAAACAGTTCTCCTGCCTTGGCCTTCTGAGTAACTGGGACTACAGGTGCACACCACCATGCTCAGCTAATTTTTGTGTCTTTAGTAGAGACGGAGTTTCACCACGTTGGCCAAGCTGGTCTCGAACTCCTAACCTCAGGTGATCCACCTGCCTTGGCCTCCCAGAGTGTTGGGATTACAGGCGTGGGCCACCACACCAGCTTTTAAAGTTACATAGTTCTCAGTTCAAGTTTTCGATTCACTACTTACCAGTGAGCTACTTATTTCTCGCAGCCTTAGTTTTCTCATCTGAAAACTGAGAGACATAATAGTACTACCTCACTGGATTACCATGAGGTTATTTGAGAGCACTTGTAAAATATTTAGCACAGTGAAAGCTGTCACTAATTGTCTCCTTTTCTAATAAGGGAGGAGCTACTCAGACTGTTTGGAGAAGGTCTAAAGGAAGAAGTGGGATGAATAGATAAGGCACCCTGGAGACGCAGGAGAAGGAATGGGGAGGACAAAAGGAGAAAATGGACTAGTTGGGTTACCCTGGAGAATTACTTTGCTTGATTAGGGAATCACTATCAGGATATCAGTCCTACAGGAAACTTGAAGCCTTCTGCCCTGAAGATGGTGCTGAAGATCTTAGGTTTGAGCTCAGGACGGTGGGAAGGCAATGTAGAACCAATAGAAGGGAATATATATAGGCCAAACCTTATGATGAGTAGATGAGATCAATTACTGCAGCAGGAATCTTGCAGTAATGGACTGGCAGGGCCCACACTGACAAAGGAAAAAAATGTAAAGGACATTAGAGCAACGCAAGTGAAAAGAGATGACAAGTGTCTGGACTTAGACACTTGACAGTGGCAGTGTAAAGAAAGAAATTAGTCTACACATGTTGGTTATTTCTCACAAAGGGTATATACATTAATATTATTTAGGAAGAAGCAGCAACTGATGTTATGAGAAGAGTAAATGATTGAGATAAGTTGAAAATTAAGCTTCCAGCCATACAAAAGTGGAGATTGTTGTAGTGTCAACAGTCGTTGGGAATGGGAAAGCTAGGTTATCAAGAATAGAATGGAGGAAAAATGACCTATTCTGGCTTTACCATGTTCCATGTCTAGAAATTCAAGGTCACAGTATCATGGTAAGATAATTGATTGTCCAATGGTTAGCACACTGTCCTTTAACAAAAGCCATTTAACCAGACTAACACACGGCTATACTATATTGGCACTGGATAGATACTCTTAACTGACAGAAACAAAAATAGCAGCACTGTGCCAGCAAAGGAAGGGAGCTCTTTCTTGGAGCTACAGTTTCTCTGTTCTATAAATGGGAGGTGAGGGTAAGCATTCTGTAATTACTTCCTCCTTATCGGATTGGCACAGATTTCATCAAGCATGCCAAATTAAAAAACAAAATTCAGAGCAATTCCATATGTCAGAGATGGGGAAAACAATAAAATTAATACTATTATTTGATTAGAATAAACGTAACAATTAAGATTCATCCATATTTTTTAAAAATGTTATCTGAATATTTTTTATTCTTGTTGTTACATAGCAAGTACATATTTTGGCACTACTTTATCAATTTCAGTTCAGTTCAAGCATCCAACCAATCATTTGGTTGATCAGTTCTGATGAGTTAAGGTTCTTATAGTTACAAGTAATAAAATCTTGTGCTATCTTAAACAAGAAAGGAATTTTATCACGTGGACAACAAGGTGTGTTCCTTTAAATACAAGGGCAGTTCGTCTAGGCAACAGAGCTGGTACTGGACTGACGCTGGCAACCATTCTCCCTATCTCTTGCCATCTAATTAAAACTTCTCTCTTGACATCTACTTTATTTCTCTGTCTCCAAGTTCTCGGCTTCTTTATTTCTATGGCAGAATATTGCTGCTACACAGCATCCACATTTATAGTTCTACCATCTGAATCACAACTCCAGATTTCGTTGGTGAGAATCTGACTGAATAGTGTTAGGTGAGTTTTGTGATAGTATAGAGCAGAGCCCCTGAGCACACACTCAAACTAAACTGCCTGGGTCCAATCCTACCTCACCCGCAATTAGCTCTATGACTTTGGGCAGATTACTTAGTCTCAAACTTCATTTTTCTCATCTGTAAAATTGGAGTCTGTAAGAGAAAGTGCTCCTAACCAAAAATCGGCCAGAAGCCCCTCTCATGTTTTATCTAAAGTAAACCTATCTTTAACTGCCAAGCTGTGTTTCATGTTTCTTTCCTCTTTCTGTAACTCTTACAGGAACCATGTTAGTAGTACCTGTAATATTATATCAAAATTAAGTTTAAATTTAAATTAAATCAGTAATTTATATAAAGCACTTAAGAAAATTAATTCAGTCAATATATGTAAAGCACTGGATACCTAGCACATAGAAAGTAGCATGTGTATGTTATTATTCCAAATTGATTCTTTTATTATTTATGAATGGATGAGACAAAGTCTGCTGCTCACTGCTGCCTCAACCTCCTGGGATCAGGTGATCCTGTCTCCTTAGCCTTCCAAGTAGCTAGGTGTACAGGTGCATGACACCATGCCTGGCTAATTTTTAATTTTTGTAGAGATGGGGTTTCACTATGTTGCCCAGGCTGATCTGGAACTCCTGAGCTCAAGTGATCCTCCCACCTCAGCCTCCCAAAGTGCTGGGATTACAAGGGTGAGCTACCACACCTGGCCTGGTTAACAGAAATTTAAAATGATGAGTAAGGCCAGGTGTGGTGGCTCATACCTGTAATCCCAGCACTTTGGGAGGCTGAGGCGGGTGGATCACGAGGTCAGGAGATCAAGACCATCTTGGCTAACACAGTGAAACCCCATCTCCACTAAAAATACGAAAAATTAGTTGGGCATGGTGGTGGGTGCCTGTAGTCCCCGCTACTCAGGAGGCTGAGGCAGGAGAATGGCATGAACTTGGGAGGCAGAGCTTGCAGTGAGCCAAGATTGCACCACTGCACTCCAGCCTGGCTGACGGAGTGAGATTCCATCTCAGAAACAATAAAAATAAAATGATGATTAAATTATTAGAGAAACCAATTTTTTTTTTTGAGACAGAGTTTTTGCTCTTGTTGCCGATGCTGGAGTGCAATGGCATGACCTCTGCTCACTGTAACCTCTGCCTCCCAGGTTCAAGCAATTCTCCTGCCTCAGCCTCCCGAGTAGCTGGGATTGCAGGCATGCGCCACACCTGGCTAATTTTGAAATTTTAGTAGAGACGGGGTTTCTCCATGTTGGTCAGGCTGGTCTCAACCTCCCCATATCCTGTGGTCTTCCCGCCTCGGCCTCCTAAAGTGCTGGGATTACAGGAGTGAGCCACCGCACCCAGCAATAAACCAATATTACATCAAAACTCACCACAGTGCGCAAGCTCAACATGAAATCAAATTGTAGTACTCAAACTCATTGCAAGGACTTCAAGCTTATTTACAAACAGGATTTACAGCAAACAAAATAAAACAGTATAGCCCTATAATTGTAATGCCCACAATAGGATTTCTAGTAGGCTGAAATATAGAAGCCCTCTTATCCGACACAGTCAGGACTGTAGTTGGTTAATAGAAAAAGTTGGTTCAGGAGAAGAAGGATAAAAAATGCTAAATACTAACCTAAACAGTTGTTTTTTTATCAATTTTAAGGCCTTTAATGCTCTTGGTCTGCATCAGAATTCTGAAATCCATATGCCTTCTAGTTTCAGTTTCCTTAAGAGGGGCAGTAAGTTAATAAATGTGTGAAGCAGTCTAAGGGCAAATTTGATAGATATTTTCATAACTTTTACATTTTTTATGGCAGCATTGCCACCATTTAATTTTTTTTTTTGGAAACAAGATCTCACTCTGTCTAGAGTGCAATGGTGCAATCTTGGCTTACTGTAACTTTCGCCTCCCAGGTTCAAGCAATCCTCTTGCCTCAGCCTCCTGATTAGCTGGGATTTCAGGCATGTGCCACCATGTCCAGCTAATTTTTGTATTTTTGGTAGAGATGGGATTTCACCGTATTTGCCAAGCTGGTTTGAAACTCCTGACCTCAAGTGATCTGCCCACCTTGGCCTCCCAAAGTGCTGGGATTACAGGCATGAGCCACCATGCCTGGCCTCACACTTTGGTTTTTGTCCATGTTCCATTGACCAAACAAATCAAAAGGCCGCTTCCAACATACTGGAGAAGGAAAGTGTACTCCACAATAGGGGTTGTGGGAGGGGAAAGTGAATATTTGCTGAACAATAATCTACCACATATAGAATTGACCTAACTGACCCTTCATATGATCACCATGGTTAGGGTAGCTGTGTAAAATATATAAGCACTGTGTTTCTCAATAGCACACTTACATAATATTCACAAAAATTGTACATCCACAGATGCATCATCAAAATATGACATATACTCATTGAAAAATGCAGTAAAATTGAAAATACAGACTTACCAAACAGTCTTTTACCATTATTCATTTTACTTGGAACTTTACAGTGAATTGGCACTCTTTTTTTCCCCATCCCTTCCAAAGGTAAATAGAAACAGAAATCTCTTGCCAATGTTTCTAGGGTATGCCAACATTGTTATCTCAACCTGATCCATATTTATAGCCCAGGGATTTGCAGAAATCTGGGGGGAATCATGGGTTCCTTTGGCAGTCTGGTTAAGTCCATGGACCCCTTATCAGAAAAAAATGTTTTTAAATGCATAAAATAAGATTACAAAGGAAATCAATTGTATTGAAATACACTAAAATAGGCCAGGTGCGGAGGCTCACGCTGTAATCCCAGCACTTTGAGAGGCTGAGGTGGGCAGATCACTTGAGGTCAGGAGTTCGAGACTAGCCTGCCAGCCTAGTGAACCCCTGTCTCTGTCTCTACCAAAAAAATACAAAAATTAGCTGGGTGTGATGGCATGCACCTGTAATTCCAGCTACTTGGGAGGCTGAGGCAAGAGAATTGCTTGAACCTGGGAGGCAGAGGTTGCAGTGAGCTGAGATCACGCCACTCCAGCCCTGGGAGACAGAGCAAGATTTCATCTCAAAAGAAAAAAATACAATTACAAAAACAGATAGAAATCAGATTTATGATACAGTAATAAGAACTTCTTTATTAAACACATTAAATAGCAAGAAATGGTAGTGAGGCTAATATAATTGCAAAATAATTTTGAGATATATGTAATACATATAATGTGAATGAAAATATCTGTGATATATCTATCGGTGGTAGAATCACAAATAACACAGTGGATTATTGGCTACGTTTATAATAGAAGGAACTAATAAATTTCAGTTAGCGGTTCAGGAAAATAAAGGTTTTTTTTCCATCTAAGTTCAATTCAATGAATTCCCTCCACATACCCCTAATATAACCTTTATCTGATACTGTCTGAGACACAAAGATTTTTACAAGTCTTTTCTTTCCTTACTGCAGGCTAGGAGAAATCTTGATCGTGCCTTCCACTTTCTCTCTTCTTCTTAATGGTATAGAAAATTACTTTTGTGATTATTTAGTGAATCTCTCAGTAACCTATAACTTCCCTATGTCTGTTTTTTTTTATTTTGGAAACAGAATCTCACTCTGTCACCCAGGCTGGAGTTCAAGTGATTCTCATGCCTCAGCATCCCAAGTAACTGGGATTCCAAGTGCGCACCACCATGCCCAGCTAATTTTTGTATTTTTTTAATAGAGATGAGGTTTCCCTATGTTGGCCATGCTGGTCTCAAACTCCTGACCTAAGTGATCCACCCACCTGGCCTCCCAAAGTGCTGGGATTACAGGCGTGAGCCAGCATGCCCGGCCAGCTATTTCTGTTTTTACCGTTGTATTTCAAGCCCAGCATTGTGCCTATGGGAATTATACACACTCTGTACATATTTAATATATTGGGGGGAGATGAAATCCCACATAGTTATAAGCATAACCTTCAGTATGTTTGTGACAATTAAATACATTCCTGTGTGTGTATGCATACGATATGGAATTTATTTTTAAATCTTTTTATCCTTAGATCCGTATACTAAGTTCTTATGATGATGTAGCTGAGTACTTAATTAGCTCTTTTGTTTTCTTTTTTGAAATTTTTGTTTTATTTTTTAATTTTAATTTTAATTTTTTTTGAGACAGAGTCTCGCTCTGTCACCCAGGCTGGAGTGCAGTGGCATGATCTCGGCTCACTGCAAGCTCTGCCTCCCAGGTTCAAGCCATTCTCCTGCCTCAGCCTCCTGGGTAGCTGGGATTACAGATGCCCACCACCACGCCTGGCTAATTTTTGTATTTTTAGTAGAGACAAGGTTTCACCATATTGGCCAGACTGGTCTCGAACTCTTGACCTTGTGATCCACCCGCCTCAGCCTCCCAAAGTTCTGGGATTACAGGCGTGAGCCACCACATCCAACCCTGTTTTATTTTTATTTGAGACAGGGTCTCTCTGTTACCCAGTTTGGAGTACAGTGGCATGATAATGGCTCACTGCAGCCTCAAACTCCTGGGCTCAAATGATCCTGCCTCAGCCTCCCAAGTAGTTGGGATTACAGGTGCATGCCACCACACCTGGCTAATTTTTTTGTGTGTTTTGTAGAGATGGGGGGAGCCTCACATTGTTGCTTAGGTTGGTCTTGAACTTCTGGCTTCAAGCAATCCTCCCACCTCAGCCTCCCATAATGCTGGGGTTACAGGCATGAACCACTGTGACCAGCCTTTCTATTCTTTTTTGAGATAGTCTTTCTTACCCTGTCACCCAGGCTGGAGTACAGTGGTGCAGTCACGGCTCACTGCAGCCTCAAATGCTTGAGCCCAAGTGATTCTCCCTCTTCAGCCTCCCAAGTAGCTAGAATTGCAGGCATACACCACCATGCCCAGCTATTTTTTTCCTTTTCTTTTTCTTTTTGTAAAGAGGGAGCCTCACTATGTTGTTTTGGCTGATTTTAAACTGCTGGGCTCAAGTGAGCCTCCTGCCTTGATTTCCCAAAGTGCTGGGATTACAGGTGTGAGCCATCACTCCCACCCTTAATTAGCTCTTAACTGTTTCAAAAAACAAAAAACAATGCAGTGATTATTTCTATTATACCTTTATTTAGTGGTTCACTTAACCATGTATACCTCCTATGTGCATAGCACTATGTTAAGCTTTGAGACATCGTCAAAGAGATAACAGTCCAGTTTGAGAGACAGCCATGTAAACAGCCATGCGTGAGTCAGTGATGTGAGCACTGTTAGAAATGTGTAGGTGCTGTTTCTCCTATATGCTCCTGTCATACCTTGCACCCTGCACACTCACTGAAAGGGGATATTCTATCTGCTTTTCTGAGTTGTACACTGAAGTTCATTTTCCTTGTGGGTTGTTTTATTTCTTCTCTCTCTCCCTACCATAGTACCTGGCACATAGTGTTAGCAGCCAGTAAGGTTCTAATTATTGAATAAAGGAATGGTGGAGATAATTAGAGATATTTTCATAAAGATGTTTTAAAGTACAGGTTTTGATTTTTAAACTCTTACAATTTTACTTTATCAATAATACATGCACACAGTATCAAAATTTCAACAAATATGAAATGATATCCAGTGAAGCTACCTACCTATTCCTGTTTTCCTAGCAGTTTTAGTAGTTTTTTTTAGAAGTATCCTTCTATAAATATTTTTATACATGCAAGCAAATTTATATGTGTTCTCTTTTTACAGAGCTTTTGGTGTCCCTTTTATGTTCTGTACTTTGCTTTTCTCACTTAACAGTATGTGTTGATTTTTCAATGTCAGTTCACAAAGGGTGTCCTTGTTCATTTGAAAGCTGCTTAGTATTTCACTGTATAGATTTCTATAATATGTGTAACCAACTCCCTCCCACTCTGTGAGTGTGTAGGTTGTTTTCAATGTTTTGCTCCTACAATACTGCGGTGAATAATCTTACATAACATTTCGCAAAAGTGTGTGAGTATATCTGTAGATTAAATTCCTAGGAGTGGAACTGCTGGGTTGAAGGATACATTCATTTGTAATTTTGATAGATAAGGCCAAATTGTTTTCCTTAAATGTTATATTAGTTAATATACCCACCAGCAGTGTATACCTGTGCCTATTTAAAGGTGGAAACTTCTGAACAGGATTCTAAGAAAAAATAGGAATTTATCAGGTTGTCAGGGGACGGGAAAGATGTTCCAGGCAGAAGGAATAGCACTTTAAGAGGCACAGGATAGAAAGGTGGCACAAGAGGAACTTTAACTTGTTCCATCTGGCTAAAATGTGGGGGGTAGGCCAGGAAATAGAGAGTGGAAGTTGATCATGATAGGTTTTTTATGTAATGCTGAATAACTGATATTTTAAATTCTATAAATGAACGTTTTGAGTGGGGAAATCATATAATAAGGTTGATTAATGAATTTTATTAAACGAATAGCTATTTGTGTGTATTTATTTAAATTGACGTTTGCCAAAAAGGTGTAGTCCCTAAAGATTTTTCTTGCCTTTTTTGTTTGTTTATTTGGAGACAGGGTCTCTGTTGTTCAGGCTCGTGTGCAGTGGTGATCAGATCATAGCTTACTGCAGCCTTGAAATTCCAGGTTCAAGTGATCCTCCCACCTCACCCTCCCAAGTAGCTGGTACTACAGGCACATGCCACCATACCTGGCTAATTTTTAAAACATTTTTTGTAGAGACAGGGTCTTGCTATGTTGTTCAGGCTGGTCTTGAACTCCTGGCTTCAAGCAGTCCTCCAGCTTCAGACTCCCAAAGTACTGGGATTATAGATGTGAGCCACCACGCTCAGCCTTTTCTTGGATTTAAATGAGCTTTTCTTTTTACTAAGGATTCAAATAATACGTTGACTGTAGAAGATTTTGAAAACATATAAATAAAAACTGAAACACAGAAAGAAAATATAGAAGTTACTCATAAGTTTACTACTCTGAGGTAATCTCCCTATCCAAATAATTCCTATTGTCTATAAAACAATAAAAGAAAACCAATATATGTATTAGGTGGGTTAGAAAATACAAAGTCGCCCACAGTCCGGGTGGGCACGGTGGCCGCGGCGGTAGCCTCTGCGACTACATCTCCAACCGGCCCGGAGCCCGCGGCTTCCCTGGATCCCGCGGCTTCCCTGGATCCCGCAAGCATCTCGCATGGTGGCTCTGGCTGGCTCCAGTACTCGGTCGGGCCGGATGACCAGAAGCCTTTAGCTACCCACTGCCCTCTTCCGCCTGGGCTCAGCCGCCACCCGCGGGCGACTCACCCCGGGACACAGCACACTTCTCAAGTGGGTCCCATTTTTAGCCACGAGTGCTGAAAAGTCTAGACGGAAGGAACCAGGTGGAGAGTCAGAGGGAGAAATTAGTTTCTATTTCCAGCTCCACCACTGTAACCCCTCTTTGAAGAAATATGAATATCAACATGAGATTGTTCATCAGCGTTATTTGTGCCAGCTTTTTCACCTTTCAGCTTCTTTTCTACTTTGTAAGTTACTGGTTTTCACAAAAGTTTCTCCAAGTTTCAATAGTCTCAGCTTTGAAAAGAAGATTGGATGGAACTCAAGGGTAGTATTTACATGCCATTCTTTGGTGGTTGGTGTTCTTGGCCTGTACATTTTATTTTTTTTTTTTTTGAGACGGAGTCTCGCTCTGTCACCCAGGCTGGAGTGCAGTGGCCGGACCTCAGCTCACTGCAAGCTCCGCCTCCCGGGTTTACGCCATTCTCCTGCCTCAGCCTCCCAAGTAGCTGGGACTACAGGCGCCTGCCACCTCGCCCGGCTAGTTTTTTTGTATTTTTTAGTAGAGACGGGGTTTCACCGTGTTAGCCAGGATGGTCTCGATCTCCTGACCTCGTGATCCGCCCGTCTCAGCCTCCCAAAGTGCTGGGATTACAGGCTTGAGCCACCGCGCCCGGCCGGCCTGTACATTTTATTATTTGATGAGGCTACTAAAGCTGATCCACTTTGGGATGGTCCATCACTTGCAAAAGTGAATATTGCTATTGCTTCAGGCTACCTCATTTCTTTTATTCTTTTCTTTTTTTTTTTTTTTTTTTTTGGTGATGGAGTTTTGCTCTTGTCACCCAGGCTGGAGTGCAAGGGTGCCATCATGACTCACTGCAACCTCCGCCTCCCAGGTTCAAGCGATTCTTCTGTCTCAGCCTCTCCAGTAGCTGGGATTACAGGCGCCCGCCACCTCACCCAGCTATTTTTTTTTTTTTTTTTGTATTTTTATCAGAGACGGGGGTTTCACCACGTTGGCCTGGCTGGTCCTGAACTCCTGACCTCAGGTGATCTGCCCGCCTTGGCCTCCCAAAGTGCTGGGATTACAGGCATGAGCCACCACACCCAGCCAGGCTACCTCATTTCTGATTTGTCCATTATCATTTTGTATTGGAACGTGATTGGTGACAAATTTTTTATAATACATCATTATGTGGCCCTGTATGCGTACTACTTTATACTGATATTAGTGAATTCTAATTTGGCATAATTTCTTCAAGAATCAGATGTATCAAAACATCTCTCCAGATCACCCATTTGGAATCACAATATAAATAATTACAAATGTTTTAAAAACTGCTTCCATTCTCTCGGCCCCTGAAATCACAGGCTTAGCAAATGGCTGGCTCTGTGTGGATTGGCAAGCTGAATGTTTAATTATGTGGGGTGAATATTATTTTCTCTTTGGACTTTTATGCCTTTAAAATAAAATAAAATAAAATAGGAAATACAAAGTGGTCTCCAAAGACAATCACTTGTTAAGAAATTCTTGTGATTCCTTCTAGGAAGAAAGAAAAAAAACAAAAGTGATGCATATACCTGCATAAATTACAGCATAATTGTTAACGTAGAGCTATACAACAAAGATCTTCTCTTAAATAGATGAATGTCTTTTAAAGACAGAAAGAACTGTTTTATTTTCTTTAAGGGCCTCACGACAAGCCTTTTAGATAGATTCAAATCACATGTGCTACTTTCCCTCTTTGTAACACTTCACTAGCAGGTACTTCCTAATCAGGATCTCAACAACTATCAGCCATATAGAATACTTGGAAGGAGGGTAACTTTTCATACTCAAAAGCCCTCTTCTGGAAGAATCCTAATATTATTAATAGCAAGTCTTCCACTTGTAGGAACAGTTTGTGACAAACCCTTCCCAGACTGTTCTTTGAGTATACGAGTTAATATCTCCAAGTCACTGCTACTCTGAGCACATGCATCCTGCTGCTAGGGAAATGCATTAAGGTACCTTCAAAACTTTTTTCCTCCGTAATTACATCCTAAAATTACACTGGAGGGAGGGCCAGGATGGAGGGAAGGTGCATTTACTGAGCTATCTATCAAAGTCCACCAAGCTAATAGATTGTGACCACAATGTTGATGATTTGGGATTCCATATCTGCAAGGCAGTGTTAAAACTACACAATATGTGATAAATGATAGAATCAGGATAATTCCTCTAAATAGTTAACATTTAACCGGAAGCTCTACAGTGCTCTCCAACCTAACACATTAATTTATTCCTTCATGTAAAAGGATCATTTTTATTGCTGCTGCCTGAAAGGTACAAATTGCTTGGGTGTAGGCTGCTCAACTTCCTTCTTACTAAAGAGGCAGGAAATATATCTTCCATTTAAAGTGTTAATGGCATCTGTAAATGTGTAGTCCAATTTGTTATTGACTTGAACTCCAAAGATCTGAGAAACAAGGTTTAACTTTAGCACTCAAGATTGTTACACAAGAATTAACTGTTTTCAATGACTTCCTTTTGTGGTGTTGGGAAGGGTGCAAAAAGGAAGGAGAAGGCTGGAACATAAATATATTTTATCTAAGAGGGCATGACTGAGTTGGCTAAGCTCTCAATTTCATTTTTCTCTTAGGAATGACTTTCTTTTTTTTTTTTTTTTTTTTGTTGAGACAGAGTCTGGCTCTGTTCTCCCAGGCTGGAGTGCAGGTGGAGGATCTCAACTCACTGGCAAGCTCCGCCTCCCGGGTTTACACCCCATTCTCCTGCCTCAGCCTCCAGAGTTAGCTGGGACTACAGGCGCCCGCCCACCTCGGCCCGGCTAGTTTTTTGTATTTTTAGTAGAGACAGGGTTTCGCCGTGTTAGCCAGGGATGGTCTCGATATCCTGACCTCGTGATTCGCCCGTCTCGGCCTCCCAAAGTGCTGGGATTACAGGCTTGAGCCACCACGCCCGGCCAGGAATGACTTTCACCTATTATGTTAGAATGTGTGCTCACATTTCCTCTTGTGGATCAAAATGGAGCTTGGAGCGCTACTTGTGGTGCAGGAGAGGACTGTTGAGACCAGGACCAAGTTGGGTTTTTTGTTGTTTTTGTTTGTTTTGTTTTGTTTTTTGTGTGTGTGTTTTTGAGACAGTCTTGCTCTGTTGCCCAGGCTGTAGTGCAGTGACATGATCTAGACTCACTGCCACCTCCGCCTCCAGGTTCAAGCCATTCTCTTGCCTCAGCCTCCTGAGTAGCTGAGATTACAGGTGCTTACCACCATGCCCAGATAATTTTTGTATTTTTAGTAGAGACAAGATTTCACCATGTTGGCCACGCTGTTCTCAAACTCCTGACCTCAAGTGATCTGCCCACCTCGGCCTCTTAGAGTGCTGGGATTACAGGCGTGAACCACTGCGCCTGGCCCCAAGTTGTTTGTTAACAGACACCTGCCAAAAGACAAGGTCTTCCGCTGAACCCTTATCGGGTCAAAACGTGGTAGATATTCTACTAAAATTGGTCAAATAAGTAAATGGAATAAGTGAATGAAAATTATTCATTCTTTCAAGTTTGTTTAGAGAAAATAATGGAAACTGTTCAACTTGAGAATAAAGTGTTTAAAATATGTATAGGCTATACAAATTTGAAGTGCTATTAGTATCCCACTATTAAGTGCCACTTGTTACATTCCCCTAAATAATCTAGAAGGGACAAACAAAGAAAAACAATGTAAGACAAAAGTAATAATTCCACCCTGGGTGAAATGGCATTCAGCCTACTCTAATTCTTTAATCTATGTTGTAGTTGCTTATATATTAAACATGTACAAAAACTATATGAAGTCGTTATTAATTCATACTGAAATGTTCACTTGCCTCTGATCTATCTAAGCCAAGCCAGTAGATTTCAGCCTGTTTCTGACCTCAGGAGCCTGTGCCCACCTATGCTAAGATAAAAGCCATGATGACTGTGGCAACAGTGTTGCTGACATTGTACTGACCACATTGCTCTAAATGTCTCCATGGCACATCTGCTTCTGCAGATTCAGTCTTACTCTGCTTTTAGAGACTTTCCCATAAATGCTAAAATGTACTTGCCTGTTAGTGTGTTTGATACTCTTCAAAGGGAGAGAATTGGCCTGGCGTGGTGGCTCACACCTGTAATCCCAACACTTTGGGAGGCTGAGGTAGGCAGATCACCTGAGGTAAGAAGTTTAAGACCAGCCTGGCCAACATAGTGAAACCCCATCTCTAGTAAAAATTAGCCAGTTTGGTTGCAGGCACCTGTAATCCCAGTTACTCAGGAGGCTGAGGCAGGAGAATCTCTTGAACCCAACAAGCAGAGGTTGCAGTGAGCTGAGATCGTATCATGGACTCCAGCCTGGATGACAGAGTGAGACCCCATCTCAAAAAAAAAAAAAGAGAAATAACTAATTTCATTTCTTGGTTCTCACTGACTTCAATGAGGAGACTTGGAATAGGAAAAGAAAATTAGTGTACGAACAAGTTGAGATGAAACAGAACTGACATAAGAAGAACATAAAAGGCAGAGTCCATAAATCTTGCGGTATGATAGCCTAGGTTTCATCTTAATAGCACTAATACAGACACAAAATAAAAAGACAGTTTGATGATGTAAGTACAGTTTTTCAGGCCTGTCTTATAGGTGTTAAATCTGAAGCACAGATTAAGTTACTTGTTCAAGGTCACAGTGCTGGAAAATGGTAAAGTCAGGATTTGAGCACAGGCTTTTGGCTCTAGGGCTGTGCTCTTAATCATTATTCCAAATGCATGGCATTTGTTCTTTGTACTCCCTCATTAGATGTTCCAGACAATATTCCTTTGATTATATATCCCTTTGATGATCAGAATCTGAACTTTTCTAAACTTTTGCAGTTTCTTAGGAAGGTGATAATTTAGACGTCAAATCTATAATTAGAGTTTCTTTTATTATTGGAGCATGGATTTGGAAGGTGAATGATTAACAGTGATTGACATTGTTATCAGATTTTTATTTACTTTCTTTTAGATGTTTGGATAATAAAGTAATCATGGTTGCCTGAATAACAGCAGTTCTCTGTTGGGCTTTGTGCTTTATACGTGGAAAGGGAGCCTTGGTCTATTGCAAGGATACTAAACAGTGACTGTATAGTATAGCATGTTAACAATGTGTTAATAAATATTTTTAGCAATTATGAGCCAATTTAAGCCTTTTTAAACTGGACTATTTATTATATACTTTGTGCCTAGTAATGTGTTACTGCTAAGACTAAATAAAAGAACAAAGCAAATGCCATTCCTGCCTTCACAGCACTTACAGTCTAGCAGGCAAGATCGATATTAAACACGTACTCAATAAAAGGGTATGAGTTTTGTAAAGAGAGGGAGTGCTGAATCCTCTGGGAGCATCCTCTGATCTCATCTAAATTTGAAGCCCTAGGTTCTTGGGGAACATATAGCAAGAACTAATCCAAGTTAGGGGTCAGAGAAGAAGTGAAGAATGAGTAGGATTTAATCAGCTGAAGAGAATGAAGCTAGGGGGAAGAGTGTTCTAGGAAGAAGAGAAATACATTCAGCCTCAGAAATGTGCATCAAAGAACTTAAACTGCAGAGACTTTGGGGAGAAAACAAAAAAAAACCAAACACACACACACAAAACTCTTAAAGAAATTAAATAAATGGATCATAGAGTACAAGAGCTCAGGAGGGGCTTGAAATTAGGCTGGAGAAGACGTTAGGAACTAAATTACGAAGAACCCTGCTATTTATGATAAGGAATTGGGCTTTATGCAAAGGGCAGTGGAAAACTGTTCAAAAGATTTTTAGCAGGGCCTTCATTAATTTCGTGGCTCTATCAAAAACATTAGGCCAATTATTTAAACCTGGGCAATTCATTTGATCTTCCCAGTTCTAAATTTTCTCATTTTTAGGGCAGGGGACTTGGATTAGCCCTTTCAGATCAAAGATCCCTAATGTGAGTTTATGCACCCTGAGAGTATCATGTCTAGAAAGAAGTAACAGAGTGTCCTCATCCATCCTGCTCTCTATTCTTTTCCTTTTCCTTTCAGATTTCAGTATCAATTTTGTCATGAGGCATATTTTGGTCAGTATTTTGGAGAAGGTATTCTAATGACTCCTATGTATGTTTTTTTGAAATAAAATTCATTTTGTCATTATAAAGGTAATATAGAAAAAATGTTTAAGCATAGGAAATGAACAAGAAAACAGTCATAATCATGGATGTCATGATACTGAAACCCTTGGGATATAGCTAGAATGGAAGTCAGGCTGGTAAAGCAAATCCCATGAGAGCAGAGAGCACTTACTGGGAGAGGGGAATGTTTGGGGGGTAGAATAATCTTCAGATTCCTGAAGGACTATAGTGCAGAAGTTGGAATAGAAGACAGAATTGTGGTTGCTGAGTAGAAGCTACTAGAGATACAGATTTTAACTCAATTTTGGAAAAACAAAACTAGCAATTAGAACTGTCCACCAGAAAATTAGTGAATTCCTCTGAATGCCCATAGGTATTCCAGCAAATTACTACATGTACTCGAAGGTTGCCAGTAGAAGGTGTTCAGGTTCTTGGCATCTCATACAAAGAATTAGACAAAATGCACACACAACATGAGGAAAGCGAAAGCATGGATTTACTGAGAACAAAAATACACTCCACAGTGTGGGAGTGGGCCTGAGCATAAGAGCCCTGCTTACAGAATTTTCTGGAGTTTCAGTACTCCAGAGGTTTCTCATTGGTTACTTGGCGTATATTCTATGTAAATGAAGAGAACAGAGAGAGTCACAGAGTCATTTACTCAGACTGCGCCCTATTTTGAATGGAGACGATGTTACTTGGTGTGTGTGATCCAGGTAAATGGAAAGGATGGATGTGAAGCTACGAAGTGTAAATGGAGAGGATGTTACTTGGTGTGTGTGGTCTATGTAAATGGAGAGGATGGATGTGAAGTTACAAAGTGTAAATGTGTGGAGAGGATGAAGTGAAGTTACAAAGCCATTCACATTCCTGTCATTGCTCAAGTGCTTTCACTTGATTTAGTTGTAGGAGATCAGTGTGGATTGGCCTATGTTCCCTACCTCCAGGCCCTATTTTCCTGCCTCAGCCTCCTGAATAGCTGGGATTACAGGTGTGAGCCACTACACCTGGCTAATTTTTCTATTTAGTAGAGACAAGGTTTCACCATGTTGGCCAGGCTAGTCTTGTACTCCTGGCCTCAAGTGATCCACCTGCCTCGGCCTCCCAAAGTGCTGGTGTTACAGGTGTAAGCCACTGTGGCCAGCCTGAATTTGAATGTTGACCTGTCTTGCTAGGTTGGCAAAGTTCTCCTGGGTGATATCCTGAAGTATGTTTTCCAATTTGGTTATTTTCTCCCCATCTCTTTCAGGTACCCCAGTCAGTCATAGGTTTGTTCTCTTTACATAATCCCATATTTCTTGGAGGTTTTGTTCATTCCTTTTTATTCTTTTTTCTCTATTCTTATTTGCCTGTCTTATTTCCGAAAGATAGTCTTTAAGCTCTTCAATTCTTTCCTCCCCTTGGTCTATTCTGCTATTGATACTTGTGATTGCATTGTGAAGTTCTCATGTTGTGTTTTACAGCTCCGTTAGTTAGTTATGTTCCTCTCTAACCTGGCTATTCTGGCTATCAGCTCCTGTATTGTTTTATCATGATTCTTAGCTTTGTTGCATTGGGTTATGTATTAATTCGTTCTCACACTGCTAATAAAGACATACTCGAGACTGGATAATTGATAAAGGAAAGAAGTTTAATGGACTCACAGTTCAGAATGGCTAGGGAGGCCTCAGGAAACTTACAATCATGGCAGAAGGGGAAGCAGACACCTTCTTCTTCACATGATGGTAGGGGAGAGAATGAGTGCCCAGTAAAGGGGGAAGCCCCCCTTATAAAACCATCAGATATCATGAGAACTGTCTATCATGACAACAGGATGAGGGAAACTGCTCCCATGATTCAGTTATCTCCACCTGATCCCTCCCATGACACCTGGGGATTATGGGAACTATAATTCAAGATGAGATTTGGGTGGGGACACAGCCAAACCATATCAGGTTACAACATGCTCCTTTAGCTTAGTGAAGTTCATTACTACCCCCCTTTTGAAGCCTAATTCTGTCATTTCAGCCATCTAAGCCTCAGACTAGTTCTGTGTTCTTGCTGGAGAAGTGCTAACAGTCATTTGGAAGAGAACAGACACTCTGGCTTTTTGAAGTTTTAGGATTTTTGCATTGATTCTTTCTCATCTTATCTACCTTTGATCTTTGAGGTTGCTGACCTTTGAGTGAGGTTTTTGTGGGGTTTTGTTGATCTTGTTGTAGTTTTCGGTTTTTCTTTTAACAATCAGGCCACTCTATCGTTGGACTGCTGTGGTTTGCTGGGGTCCAATCCAGACCCCAGTTGCCTCAGTTTTTCCTGTACCTGGAGGTATCACCAGTGTAGGCTGCAAAAAAGCAAAGGTGGCAGCCAGCTCCTTCCTCTGGAAGCTCCATCCTAGGGGAAACTGACCTTTTGCCAGCCCACACATACCTGTAGGAGGTGTCTGAAGACCCACATTGGGAATTGTCACCCAGTCAGGAGGAACAGTATCAGGGACCCACCCAAAGAAGCAGTCTGGCTGCTTTTTGGTAGAGCAGGTATGCTGTGTTGGAGGAGGTCCCTTCCTTGTTTGGACCACCAATATTCTCCACAGCTAACGGACTAGAGCAACTGACTTGACTGAACTGTAGAGATGGTGGCTGCCCCTCCCCCCAGGAATTCAGAGCTGTCTCTGATGGACTCTAACCCACTGCCATTGGCTGACTGGGATTCCAGGCCAGTTGGTCTTAACTTGTGAGGTGCTGTGGAAGTGGGGCCCACAGAATGTCGCTGCTTGACTCCCTGGATTCAGCTCCCTTCCTAGGGATATATACAGATGGATTTTTCACCTGTCTGGGAATCCTGGGGCTGGAGTGTTTAAAATTCTTGGGTCTCTGCATATACCTGAGTGGCTACTGTGCTGTGACTCCACACAGCTCTGTGTATCAAACCCAAGGCCCTGGTGGCATGGTCTCATGAGGGGACTCCTGATCGGTGAGTTATAAAGATCTGTGGGAGAAGTGTGGTTTCCTAGGTGAGGTTGCACAATCACTGTTTCCCTTGGCTGGGGGTGGAGGTTCTTTTGGCTCCATGCCACTTCTGGGTGGGCCGTCGCTGCCCTGCCTGCCCAACGCTGCTTTTCTTTGTTTTCTCTGGGTCAGGTTGTTTGCCTAGTTAGTCCCAGTGTAACCACCTGGATATTTCAGTGCTGAATTCATGCGTCCCTTTTCATTCCTCTCCATGAGTGTAATGGACCAGAGCTGCGTCTAATCGGCCATCTTGGATTGATCTCTGAAACTAATTTGTGGTTTGTTTGTTTTTGAGACGGAGTCTCACTCTGTCACCCAGGCTGGAGTGCAGTGGCGCAATCTCAGCTCACTGTAAGCTCCGCCTCCCAGGTTCACGCCATTCTTCTGCGTCAGCCTCCTGAGTAGCTGGGCCTATAGGCGCCCGCCACCACGCCCAGCTAATATTTTGTATTTTTAGTAGAGACAAGGTTTCACCGTATTAGCCAGGATGGTCTCGATCTCCTGACCTCGTGATCCACCTGCCTCGGCCTCCCAAAGTGCTGGGATTACAGGCGTGAGCCACTGCGTCCAGCCTCCTGAAACTAATTTAAAGGTGAGGAAACTAAGGTTATGGGAAGTTAAGGAAACTGGCTAAGACATCAGGACTCGGTGACAAAGCTGGGATTTATATTCCAAATTCCAGTCTCTGATTACAACAGCTGTAAATTTTTTTCCGTTGTCTGCATCTTCTAAAATTCTCCTGTATATTAGAGTTATAGAGGCAACAGAACAATTCTTGTTTCCTGGAGAGTTTGGGAAACTTCCTAGAATTCCAAGACACACAAGTACCATAAGTGTAAATATCCTTCCAAAGGCATTTGCCTTCACCTGGGTGCCTAAAGCTTCAAGGCCCAGATATGCCATAGAAATACAGATCATTCTGTAGTTGGAGTTATCCCATTAAAACTCTGGGTTTATGAAATGTGCATCTGGTGAAATACATGAGCTTTTGTCTTCCGATTGTGAGTAGAATGTGTGTCTGAGTATAATATAAAGAGAAACTTCTTTTAATACAGATAATGCATTTTTCTTTATCACAGACCTTCCACATATTCTGCTGTTCTATCTGGGTATTTGACAGTGGACTTTGTAATGTATGACACTGCATATGGGAAAATACAATGTTCATGTGGGGGATGGAGAAAGAGAATTCTGAGCAAATGAGTTGGAATTAGAATATAAAGCAGTATAGCATTAGGGTTTGAATATAAAACCATATAAAGCCATATAGCACTGGATATAGGTGGATAAGAAGTGGATAAAAAAATTTCCTGGCCAGGTGTGGTAGCTAATGCCTGTAATCCCAGCACTTTGGGAGGCTGAGGTGGGTGGATCACCTGAGGTCGGGAGTTCGAGACCAGTCTGACCAACATGGAGAAACACCATCTCTACTAAAAATACAAAATTAGCTGGACATGGTGGTGCATGCCTGTAATCTCAGCTACTTGGGAGGCTGAGGCAGGAGAATCGCGTGAACCCGGGAGGTGGAGGTTTTGGTGAGCTGAGATCGCGCCATTGCACTCCAGCCTGGGCAACAAGAGCGAAACTATGTCTCAAAA
>NW_016804151.1:3986278-3992199 GCF_001698545.2 Rhinopithecus bieti
AAAAAAAAAAAAAAAAAAAAAAAAAAAAATTCCTAGGGAGATTTCTGATTTTAAAATGGTGCAATGGAAGCAAGGTGCCTTCACTCTCCCCTACCCGGACAGAAAACCAAAAACAAATACATAGTGCCAAGATTTTTGCTAGCAACAACTCTGAGCAGTCAGTAGGAGAACTGAACTTCCATATCCACCATGCTACTCTCTCCCCCGTTCTGCCTGGCAATAAGCTTGAGGAAAATCTTTCCCTAACTTATGGTTTCTACACTAGAAAAAGTGAGGCCAGATGTAGTGGCTCATGCCTGTAATCCCTGTCCTTTGGTGGCCAAGGTGAGAAGATCACTTGAGCCTGGGAGTTCAAGGTTCCAGTGAGCTATGGTTGTACCACTGCACTCCAGCCTAGGTGACTGAACAAGACCATGTCTCTAAAACAAAAAGAGAGATTGAGGTGATCAACCATCTTTTTCCACCATCCTGGGTTACCTGGCAGGAGACCTGTTCTTGCCTTAACCCACAGGAAACATCATAACTGCCTAAAGGGAGAAATATTCCCCCAAGGACGGGCAGACAAAGGGGAGAAATGGGACTATCATCCCTAGCTCTGAAAACTCTGCTTTGTAACTAGGCCAAAGGAGATGCCACATAAAAGTGGCTATTCAGTAGAACTATTCTATAGGAGGTACATTTCTTTCTTTTCTTTTCTTTTCTTTTTTTTGGGGGGAGGGGGGTCTTTCTCTGTCACCCAGGCTGGAATGCAGTGGCGTGAACACAGCTCACTGCAGCCTCAACCCCCTGGGTTCAAGCAATCCTCCTACCTCAGCCTCCTGAGTATTGGTGGGTGCCACCATGCCCAGCTAATTTTTAAATTTTTTTTGTAGAGACAGGGTCTCACCATGTTGCCAAGGCTGTTCTCAAACTCCTGGGCACATGGGATCCTCCCACCTCAGCCTCTCAACGTGCTGGGATGACAGGCATGAGAAGAGAGAGGTATATTTCACAGGTTCCTTGAACAGGAACCTCTAGCCAGCCTTCCCACACCGCTGGGATAATCTCTTTGGGAACTCCCTAGTTTGGGACAGGCAGCACTCCAATCATGCACTAGAGCCAAGGTGAACCCGGGCTTTAAGGTGCCATGAGAGCCAAAAAGGAGGAAGTGACCTAGTAGTAAAGATTTGCTAAGGAACTATATCTAATGAAAACCAAAACAAGCCAGACAGAAAATACTGAAATAAATACCTAATCCTTCAATGCGAATACTAGAATAAATAACTAATCCTTCGGTGCAAAAACCATGACCTTTCCAAAGAGACAGAGCAAAAATTCTGTCAGTGGCCTTAAGTGATGATTTGTAAGATCTACGGCCTAGCATTAAAAATGGCAGTTTTAAGGAAACTCAGTGATCACCATCATAACAAAGAAAAGCAATTCAGAAATTTATCCGAGAAGTTTAGCAAAGATTGAAATAATAAAAAATAAAATGGAAATCTTGGAACTAAAGAATACATTTCCTGAGCAGGAGACTTCATTAAAGGCTCTCAACAGTAGAAAGGACTAAACAGAGGGAAAAAAAAATCAGTGAGTTTGAAGACTGTATGAAAATACACAGAGGAGGCTGGGTGTGGTGGCTCATGCCTGTAATCCTAGCATTTTAGGGAGGCCGAGGCAGATGGATAACTTGAGGTCAGGAGTTCGAGACCGGCGTGGCCAACATGGTGAAACCTCATCTCTACTAAAAATACCAAAATTAGCTGGACACGGTGCCAGGTGCCTGAAATCCCAGCTACTCAGGAGGCTGAGGCAGGAGAATCACTTGACCCCACAAGGCAGAGGTTGCAGTGAGCTGAGATCGTGCCACTGTAATCCAGCCTGGGTAACAGAGTGAGACTCTGTCTAAAAAAAAAAAAAAGAAAGAAAGAAAATACATGGAGGAGAATAAAGAAAAAGAATGAAAAGGAATAAAGATGGCCTATAATATGGCCGGGCGCGGTGGCTCAAGCCTGTAATCCCAGCACTTTGGGAGGCCGAGATGGGTGGATCATGAGGTCAGGAGATCGAGACCATCCTGGTCTACACGGTGAAACCCCGTCCCTACTAAAAAATACAAAAAACTAGCCGGGCGACGAGGCGGGCGCCTGTAGTCCCAGCTACTCGGGAGGCTGAGGCAGGAGAATGGCGTAAACCCGGGAGGCGGAGCTTGCGGTGAGCCGAGATCGCGCCACTGCACTCCAGCCTGGGCGACAGAGCTAGACTCCGTCTCAAAAAAAAAAAAAAGATGGCCTATAATATATAGAAAATTGCCTCAAAAGACCAAACCTTAGAATTACTAGTGTTCAAGAGGGAGCTGAGCAAGAATAAGAAAGAGGTAGAAAGCGTATTCATTTCCTTTGAGACAGGATCTCACTCTTGTCACCCAGGCCGGAGTGCAGTGGCACCATCTCCACTCACTGCAACCTCTGCCTCCCAGATACGAGCCATTCTCCCACCTCACCCTCCTGAGTAGCTAGGACCAAAGGCGTGTGCCAACTCTCCTGGCTAATTTTTTTATTTTTTGGTAGAGATGGGGTTTCACCATGTTAGCCAGGCTGTCTCGAACTCCTGACCTCAAGTGATCTGCCCAATTCAGCCTCCCAAAGTGCTGGGATTATAGGTGTGTGCCACCACGCCTAGCCTAGAAAGCTTATTCAAAAAAATAATAATAGACTGGGTGCATTGGCTCATGCCTGTAATCCCAGCACTTTGGGAGACCAAGGCAGGTGGATCACATGAAGTCAGGAGTTCGAGACTAGCCTGACCAACAAGGTGAAACCCTGTCTCTACTAAAAATACAAAAATTAGCTGGGTGTGGTGGCAGATGCCTATAATCCCAACTACTGGGGAGGGTGAGGCAAGAGAATTGCTGGAATCTAGGAGGCAGAGGTTGCAGTGAGCTGAGATGGTGCCACTGCACTCTAGCCTAGGTGACAGAGTGAGATTCCATCTCAAAAAATAAAAATTAATATAATAATAATGATAGAAAACTTTCCAAGTACAAGAAAGCCTGAGATCACTAAACAAATTCAACCCAAATAAGATATCCCAAGGGATACAGTAAACTCTCAAAGATCAAAGATTAGGAGAGGATTAGAAAAGCAGCAAGAGAAAAGAAGTAAATAACATATAAAGAATCTCCAGTTTGGCTGGCAATAGACTTCTCAATGGAAAACACACAGGCCATGAGGGGATGAAATGACATTTTCAAAGTGCTCAAAGAAAAAAAACTTACATTCAAGAATACTGTACACAGCAAAATTATCCTTCACATATGAAGGAGATGTAAAATCTTTCCCAGACAAGTAAAAACTGAGTCATTCACCACCACCAGGCTTGTCTTACAAGAAATAAAGGGAGCTCTCCCATTTGAAAGAAGAAAGCACTAATGGGTTAAAAAAAAAAAAAAAAAAGGTTTCAAGATATAAAACCCACTTGTAAAATTAAGTATACAGATAAACCCAAAATACTCTGTTACTGTAATGTAACAATAGCTACAGCAGTCTGTTAAGGGATAGATAATGAAAAATATATAAAATGAGGCAACTGAAAGTCAAAAGGGAGAGGCAGAGTAGAATTTTGTCATGTTGTTTTACTTTGCCTGGTTCTGTTCTTTTATTTGTGATCCAAGATAAGTTGTCTATTTTATTTTTTAAGATTGGGTCTCATCTGTCACCCAGACTGGACTGCAGTGGCATGATTATGGTTCACTGCAGCCTTGACCTTCTGGGCTCAGGTTATCCTCCCACCTCAGCCTCCCAAGTACCTGGGACTACAGGTGTGTGCCACCACGCCTGGCTCATTTTTTTTGTATTTTTTTGTAGAGACATGGTTTTGCCATGTTGCCCAGGTTGGTCACAAACTCCTGGACTCAAGTGGGATTACAGGCACCCACCACTACACCCGGCTAATTTTTGTATTTTTTGTAGAGGTGGGGTTTCACCATGTTGGTCATGCTGGTCTCGAACTCGCGAACCTCAGGTGATCCACCCACCTCTGCCTCCCCAAGTGCTGGGATTACAGACGCAAGCCACTACGCTCAGCCACAACGTATTCTTGAACAACCAGTGGGTCAATGAAAGTACTAAAAAGGGGCCGGGCACGGTGGCTCACACCTGTAATCCCAGCACTTTGGGAGGCCAAGGTGGGCAGATCATGAGGTCAGGAGATCAAGACCATCCTGGCTAATATGATGAAACCCTATCTCTACTAAAAATACAAACAAAAAAAAAAATCAGGTGTAGTGGCACATGCCTGTAGTCCCAGCTAATTGGGAGGCTAAGCAGGAGAATTGCTTGAATCCAGGAGGCAGAGGCAGAAGGAAGTTGCAGTGACCCAAGATCACGCCACTGCACTCCAGCCTGGGCGACAGAGTGAGACTCCATCTCAAAAAAATAATAATAATAATAATAAAAGGACTAAAAAGGAAATTTTAAAAAAAGATTTTGTTTTGTTTTGTTTTGTTTTTTGAGAGAAGGTCTTACTCTGTCGCCTAGGCTGGAGTGCAGTGGCGTGATCTTGGGTCATGTGTCATGATCTCAGCTCACTGCAAGCTCTACCTCCCGGGCTCAAGTGATCCTTCCACTTCAGCCTCCCAAGTCGCTGGGACTATAGGTGTGTGCCACCATATACCTGAGTGATTTTTTAAAATATTTGTGGAAATGAAGTATCACTGTGTTGCTCAGGCTGGTCTTGAACTCTTGAGCTCAAGCTATCCTCTCACCTTGGCTTCCCAAAATGCTAGGATTATGGGCATGAGTCACTGTGCCCATCCTAAAAATTTTTGGAAACAAATGAAACTGGGATAAAATAAATTAAAACTAAAAGAACAATAGAAAAGATCAATAAAATGAAAGTGGTTTTTTTTGGAAAGATAAAATCAAAACTTTAGCTAGACTGAGAAAAAGAGAAGACCCAAGTAAATAAAATCAGAAACAAGAAATATAACAAGTGAAACCTGAGAAATACAAAGCATCATTAGAGACTGTTATGAACCACCTGGAAAACCTAGAAATGGAGGAATTCCTGGATACATACAACCTACCAAGACTGAACCATGAAAAATAGAAAGCTTCAACAAACCAATAACAAGTAGTGAGATCAAAGCTGTAGTTTAAAGTCTCCCATCAAGGAGATGGAGATGCAAGGAGGGTTCACTATATGCAAATAAATAAGCATGGTACATCACATGGACAGAACCAATAACAAGAACCATTTGATTATTTCAATAGATGCCAAAAAAGCATTTAGTAAAATTCAGCATCTCTTTATGATAAAACTCCTCATCAAAATGGAAGTAGAAGGAATGATTATATACCTCAATAATAATGGAATTATTATACCTCAATAATAAAGACTGTAAATGACAAACCCACAGCTAACATTGTACTGACTGGGGAAAAGTTGAAGCCTTTCCTCCTAGGGCCAGAACAAGACAAGGATGCCCACTTATACCACTTTTTTCCAACATAACAGTGGAAGTGCTGGCCACAGCAATTAGGCAAAAGAAAGAAAGAAAGGACGTCCAGATTGGAAAGGAAGAAGTCAAATTAGCCTTGTTTGCAGATGACATGATCTTACACATAGAAAAACCTAAAGACACCACCACAAATCTGATAGAACTGATAAACAAATTCAGTAAAGTTGCAGAATACAAAATCAACATACAAAAATCGTAATTGTTAGTCACAGATGATCTGTACAAGTATCTGTTTGAGCCCCTGTTTTCAGTTATTTGGGGTGTATACCTAGGAGTGGAATTGCTTGCTTAAATCATAATTCTATATTTTATTAAGGAACCACCAGGCCAGGCGCAGTGGCTCAAGCCTGTAATCCCAGCACTTTGGGAGGCCGAGACGGGCGGATCACGAGGTCAGGAGATCGAGACCATCCTGGCTAAC
>NW_016804151.1:3992576-4011621 GCF_001698545.2 Rhinopithecus bieti
AAAAAAAAAAAAAAAAAAAAGGAACCACCAAACTGTTTTCACAGCAGCTCAGCCATTTTACATTTTCACCAGAAATATAGAAGATTCTAATTTCTCCACTCTTCCCTAACATATGTTATTTTCCATTTTTTGATTCTAGCCATCCTAGTTTGTGTGAAGTGGTATCTCACTGTGATTCTGATTGCATTTCCTTAATGACTAATTATGTTGAGTACCTTTTCTTGTGCTTATTAGCCATTTGTGTATCTTCTTTGGAGAAATGTCTATTCAGATTTTTTACCTATTTTTTAATTTTTTTAAATTTTTGTCAAGTAAGCTGTTTTACATATTGTGGACAGCAAATCCTTATTGGCTATATGACACAGGTATTTTCTTCCATTTTGCAAGTTGTCTTTTCACTTTCAAGAAAGTGTTTTGTTAAAAGTTTTAAACTTTCTTGAAGTCTATTTTGCTTTTTTTTAAAGAAAGCAAACCTTTATGTAATACTGAGTGCAAACGGCTTTGTTGACACTTACGGAAATAATAGCTCAATTTAATGCAAATTTGTGTGAGTTGAATAACTTTGTTACATTTTCAAAGCTTTATCTTTCTATGAAATAGGGTCGCATTCACCTATAAAGGATATTTTGGGATTTTTCACTAAAACTTATAAAATCTGAGAATGTGCTTAGAAGACAAGATAAATTTTGTGATCCTATTATCTAGTTAGTAATGACACCATCTTATTAAATTTCAAGGTGTTAAATATACACCATTCAAATACTCGTATATGAAATTTAATTATTATTGTTATAGAAGTTAAAGCTCGCTTGCTGATCCTGTGATTCTTCTAAGCTTCTGAACGTAGAGACACATGGCTGAGCAGTAGGAGGTGCTTACTGCTTCCAGAGTTGCACTATGCTTGCCTTGATGGCGTAGATTAAAGATGACTGTGGAAACAGTGATTTTTAAACTCCTCTCAGAGTTTTGGATATGTTCCATATCCAAATGAAACAGATGACTGTGTTCTGTTCTGTAGATTTTACTACTTTTTTCTGCCAGTAGCCTCTCAAATTTGTCACACAATAGGAACCAAGCAAGAGAATCTGGACAGATCAGCTTACATCTATTGCCCTGTTAAAGTAACTCAAAGATATGCCTAAAGAGTTGGATACTTGTTTCATCATTGGATAAGCTGGAACTGTCTATAAGTGGCTAGGATGTATCATGCCTTATCACAAGAAATATCAGAAAAAAACAAATATATAGTCTTTGATTTCATTATGTTTCTTTTCCTTCTTTTATTTATTTATTTATTTTTGGACACAGGGTCTCTCTCTGTCACTCAGGCTGGAGTACAGTGGTGGTGCTAACATATCACACTGTAGCCTTGAACTCTTGGCTGAAGCAATCCTCCTGCCTCAGCCCCCTGAGTAGCTGAGACTACCGGTGCATGCCACCATGCCCGGCATGTAGAAATGGAGCCTCACTTTGTTGCTCAGGCTGTTCTTGAACTTCTGGCCTCATGTGATCTTCTCATCTTGGCCTCCCAACCTGCTGGGATTGCAGGCCTGATGAACCACTGCACTCAGCCAATTTGAGGAAGTTTCAACATTCTCAGAAAAGAACATAATCATATCTAGAAATGTCTGATGACTTAAAAAGCAAAGTATAACCAAGTGCATATTAATAGGGCACAAACTGAATCTGATAGAGTGTCAGCTGTGTCTAATCTGATAAGTTTATTTCATATGGAAAACGTTTGTCAATCTTAGATGAGGCTAATTTGTTGAAAATAACTGAATTCTGGTCTCTTCTAGATTGTCAGAAAGGGATTCTTTTAACAGTAAAATTTAATCCAGATATATGTAGTCATATGTTTTAGACTTTTAAACCTTGAAAATTATTGAAATATGTGCCATTTTAATAGTATCAGCTTCTGATTGCTTTTATTCCATCATCATGTGATATACTCCTCATTAAGCAGCACCAGTAATCAGAGTTTAATTATTGTATAGCACTGTGTGAAAGCTTTTGTCTCTTTATTATAGATGGCACAGACAGTACCCTTGGGTGTAAGTAGGGGTATCCAGCATAGTTTACTATGTGCTTATTTCTTTCGTTCTTTTTTTTTTTTTTTTTTTTTTTTTGAGACAAAGCCCCACTCTGTTGCCCAGGTTAGAGTGCAATGGTACAATCTCAGATCACTGCAGCCTCTGCCTCCCAGGTTCAAGCAATTCTCCCCCCTCAGCCTCCCAAGTGGCTGAGATTACACGTGCATGCCACCACACCTGGCTAATTTTTGTATTTTTAGTAGAGACGGGGTTTTACCACATGGGCCAGACTGATCTCGAACTCCTGACCTCAAGTGATCTGCCCACCTTGGCCTCCCAAAGTGCTAGGATTACAGGTGTGAGCCACTGCACCTGACCTCTACATGCTTATTTCTAAGAGCTATATAATAAAACAATATAACTGTACAGATTTTGGTTGTTTCCTCCAGAGCCTTTGCCTTGCGTATCATTGCTGTGTGAGAAGGGTAGCAGCACTAAACCTTGTGTTTCTAGAGATAGGAGTCTGTCCTTGTGTACTGTTGATTAGGACAGGCAGTTTTTCTTGTCTTGCCTGAAGAACAACATACCTTTTTTGAGATACAATCTTTCTGATAAGGTAAATGTGTTTAGCAAAGCCTTATTTTGTGGAAATTTTCCAAGGTTCAACCCCGTAACTTCTATAGTAGAGAAAAGGGCAGTGCTTTCAGACTTTTAGCTCTTCTCCTGGTTGGTTGCCTGCCATGGTTGTATTTTAAATTGAGTAGCAAGTAAGTAAATACTTAGCTTCTCTCTATAAATGAGCTGTCTGCAAAGGGTTTCTTTGTACTAGATGACTGTCTTAAAGTTTCAATGGAGTAACTATAGGATAAGAAAAAGAACAGATTTTTACTTAGTGCTGTGTTAATGCCAGTGTTTGTATTCAATGAAAATGACTGGCCACTCATTGTTTCAGAAAATAGATCTTAACACTCAAAAGAAACAAATTCTAAAACTTTAATAACTTTGAGGAACACTCTTTAAATAAATAGACTTTAGATACGTACTATTGTCCAGGATAGATTTCCCAGCATATTTATCTACAACAGATCTTAAATATTGAAAACTAACAGAAGTTGTTGCATAAATTTTTCTGCAATTAGATAAGAACATTCTTATGGCTGGTCTGCAAACAGTCCATAAAGATAGTTGCTGCCTATCATACTTAACAGTTGACAAATGTTGAAGGATGAACTCCATTCTTTATTTTCTGAACTGTGATTGCATTATCCTAAAATCCAGTGGTTTTTCTCACATACGGTCTAGGATTGAGAGGTCCAAGGCCATTAGGGTGCCTCTGCTTCCATCGATGGGTTGAGGGATTTGTTAGAGCTTTTACCATCTCCCTGCCAACAGGGGAAAGGAAGAGAGAACACATCCCTTCCCTTTTTAGGGGCACAAGTACCAAATGACATCTATCACTTTTATTTACCAACCAGACCTAATCATATGGCCATACCAAGCTGCAGGGATGGCTGGGAAAGATCATCTTTAGATGGATAACCACAAGCCCAATTGACAGAAAGGATTATTACTAAAGGAAGAAGCAGAGTGGATGCTGAGGTACAACTTCAGTAGTCTCTGCCACAATGCACTCTGAATGCAGACATATAAGTCTGCAGGCACAGTCCTACAAAGGACTGGTGAAGCTTTACATTAATATACAGTGGTGGTTTCCCTTTCTTTACTGTCTGCAGAAAGATTCTGGCTAGATTTTTTTTTTTTTTTACTTTTTCAGCAGCCTTATAAAGGTATAAGTTATATAGTATAAAATTCACCTGTTTGTTCAGTTTAGTAGAGAGTTCATAGAATGATGCATCAATCATCACATCCAGTTTTAGAGTTTTTCTAACACTTCCCTAAAATTCCTTCGTGCTCGTTTGCAGTCAGCCTTCATCCTACCCCCAAGACCCAATCACCCTCATCTGCTTTTATATAAATGGCATGTATGTACAAATGGAACCATACAATACTTAGTCTTCTGTACTTGGCTTCTTTTACTTGGCATAATGATTTTGAGGTTAATCTCTGCTATAGTAAATGAGTTATTTCTTCCTTTTTGTTGCATAATAGTGGCTTGTTCCTTTTTGTTGCATAGTGCATTGTATGAATAGCCCACATTTTGTTTATCCATTTACCAGTTGATGGACTTTTGCTTGTTTCTAGTTTTTGGCTACTATGAATAATGCTCCTATGAACGTTCACCCACAAGTTTTTCTGTGAGCATATGTTTTCATTTCTCTTGGTTTGATGCCTAGGAGTGAAATTGCTGAGTGTAGTAAGTTTATGTTTAACTTTTAAGAAATTGCCATACTATTTTCCAAAGCGGCTATAACATTTTACATTCCCACCAGCTATGTATAAGGGTTCCAGTTTCTCCATATCCTCAAAACACTTGATGTCAATCCTTTTCTATAACCATTCTAGTGGGTGTATAGTAGTATCTCATTTGAGGTTTTTATTTATATTTTTCTAATGGTGTTGAGCCTCTTTTCATGCCCTTTGTATATTTTCTTTGGTAAAATGTCTGTTCAGAGTTTTTGCCCTTGTTTTTTGTTTTGTTTTGTTTTGTTTGTTTGTTTTCTTGAGACAGATTCTTGCTCTGTCGCCAGGCTGGGGTGCAGTGGCGCGATCTCGGCTCACTGCAACCTTTGCCTCCCAGGTTCAATCGATTCTCCTGCCTCAGCCTCCCAAGTCGCTAGAACTACAGGCACCTGCCACCACACCCAGCTAATTTTTGTATTTTTAGTAGAGACGGGGTTTCACCATGTTGGCCAGGATCATCTCAATCTCTTGACCTCATGATCCGACCACCTCGGCCTCCCAAAGTGCTGGGATTACAGGTGTGAGCCACCATGCCCAGCCTTTGCCCATTTTTAAATTGTGTTATTTATCTTCCTATTGAGTCATGAGAGTTCTTTATATATTATAGAAATAAGTCCTTTATCACATATATGGTTTATAAATATTTTCTCCCAGTCTGTGGTTTTTTAAAAATTAATGGTGTGTTTTGAAGAGCAAAGGCTTTAATGACTTAACAGTTTTTTTCTTTTATGGATTATGCTTTTGGTGTCATCTAATAAATCTTTGCCTAATCCAAGATTGCAAAGACTTACTCTTATGTTTTCTTCTAAACTTTTTATAGTTTTAGCTGTTATATTTAAGTATATTAATAAATTTTGCTTTAGTTTAGTTTTTTTTTTTTTTTTTTTTTTTTTTTTTTTTGGGGGGGAAAAGGGGCTATAAAATTTTTTTTTTTTTTTTTTTTTTTTTTTTTTTTTTTTTTTTTTGGTATGGTGTGTGATAAGGGTCTACATACATTTTTTGTTGTTGTTGTATAGGGCTATCCAATTATCCCAGCACCATTTGTTGAAAATACTATTCTTTCCCCTATTGAATTTCCCTGGCAACTTTGTTGAAAGTCAGTTGACCATAAATGTAAGGGTTTATGTCTGAACTCTCAGTTCTGTTCTGTTAATCTATATGTCTCTCTTTACCTGGCTAGATTTTTAAGACTTTCACAGTAATGTTTCTGAATTTACCTTCTTGCTTTTACATGCAATCTTGTCAATGATGGGACCTGAAATGACCTCACAACACTTAAACATCACTGAAAAGAGTGATCCAGAAGCTGAACAGAGTTTTATATTCATAAGCCAGATAAATAAATAGAAGATAAGAAGCATGTCAACCCAGAGGGGAAAAGGGCCAAAACTGGTGGGAAAATATGATAGTCACAAATATGAAGTTTTTATTGTATTAAGAAACAAGTTAACAAAGAGATCTAACCAAACAGTCGCTTAAACAAGAAAGATCTTCATTTTTGTCTTTGAGTATCAGTTTGAGTATACACAATCCAAATTTGATACGGTGGCTGCGTTGAAATCAGGAAATCAAACGCTCTCTACCATCTCAAAGGAGAGCATATCTCTTCCTTTGAAATAAGTTTCACATACTAATTTCATTCATTCCATTGGTGAAAACTTGTCACTGGCCATACCTAGATGCAAACAGCACTTGGAAGCATAATCTTTAGCTGAAGGACGTGTGAAGGACGTGTGCCCGACTAAGACTTACGTTACTAAATAACAAGCAGGTGTCTTAGTCAACTCAGACTGCCATAACCAAACAGCGTATACAATATTGCTTAAACAATGAATATTTATGTCTACAGTTTTGGAGGCTGGGAAATACAAGATCAGTGTTCCAGCAGATTTGGTTCCTAGTGAGAACTCTTTTCCTGGCTTGCAGATAGCCACCTTTTTGTTACAGTCTCACATGGCAGAGAGGGAGAGTTTTGGTTTCTCTTCCTCTTCTTGTAAGGACACTAATAATCATGGGGCCTCCACCCTCATGACTTTATCAAAACCTAGTTACCTCCCAAAGGCCACACCTCCAAATACCATCATGTTGGCTATTAGGGCTTCAGTATCTCAGTGTGGGAGTGGGTTGGGGAAGACATAAACATTCAGTTCATATCAGGGAAAATGCATACTTAGAGGAAATTGGCAGGTTATGCTTCCAATTATATCAGTATTATAGATTTATAAATATGAGTTTATGTATACATCAGAATATATAATGTATGTATGTGTTGATATTATGTATACATCAGAAGACAAACATTGAGGACTTACATTGGAGACACTGTTGTGGTGATTGCAAAGACTGCCTTTAGTGAATTTAACAACTGGTGGGAGGGGAGGCAGTTATAGTGTTATGACTTTATAAATATTATTTCTAAACTGAAAATGCCATTTTAATTTTCCAAACACAACCACTGCAGATCTAAGCTGCACTATTTACAGTTTTGTAGCTACTTTGATAAAGTAATTATTTACTTCAAAAAATATTTATTGAGGCTGGGCGTGGTGGCTCACGCCTGTAATCCCAGCACTTTGGGAGGCTGAGGTGGGTGCATCACCTGAGGTCAGGAGTTTGAGACCAGCCTGGCCAACATGACAAAACCCCATCTCTACTAAAAATACAAAAATTAGCCGGGCATGGTGGCGAGCACCTGTGATCCCAGCTACGCAGGAGACGGAGGTGGGAGAATCACTGAAACCTGGGAGGTGGAGCTTGCAGTGTGCTGAGATCATGCCACTGCACTCCAGCTTGGGCGACAGAGTGAGACTCCGTCTCAAAAAAAAAAGCCCAAAAAACATGTATGCATGTATTGAGTGTCTGTCTTGGGTCAGGGATACAGGGGTAAGTTGTCTGTAACCAGAAATACAATTATGTTTGGCCTTGAACAGAAAGCAGAGTCTTCTCATCCTGAAATATTGCAGTTTGAATAATAATATAAGAGACCTTTATAATTTAGAACTTATTATGAAGTAATTATGTTTTGGAAAAATCCCAGGACTGGATGTGAAGAGACTTAAGTGTATGTTCCAGTTCTGTCACTCATCAGGCAACTGTGGGTTGACCTTAGTTTCCTCACGTTTAAAATGAAGAAGTTTATTATATGTTTTCGTTTCTACAGTCTCCTTTGTTTCTATGATTCTGTAGCCCTAGTTATCTATAATGTGTATATTTATGTGAAATATACTTTATCTATAATCTATACATTTCTATGATTCCATAGCTCCAGTTATTTTTAATCTGTAGTCCTCGAGTATTTATGGCAAACCACCTCAAAACAGTGTCATAAAACAATGGCAGTTATACTCACAGAATCCACGGAGCATGAATTCACACAGGGCCAGGCATGGTGGCTCACGACTGCAATTCCAGCACTTTGGGTGGCCAAGGTAGGAGGATTGCTTGAGCTCAGGAGTTAGAGATCAGCCTGGGCAACATAGTGAAACCTCGTCTCTAGAAAAAAATTTTAAAACTAGCCAGGCATACTGCTGTGCATCTGTAGTCCCAGCTACTTGGGAGGCTGAGGTTGCTTGAGCCCAGGAGGTCAAGGATATAGTGAGCCAAAATTGTGCCACTGCACTCCATCCTGGGAGACAGAGCAAGATCTTGTTTCAAAAAAGAAGAAAAGAATTCAGAGCCTGGGCAACAAAGTGAGACCCCCGCCCCCATCTCTACACAAAATTAAAATTTAAAAATTTGTCTGGCACAGTAGCATGTGCCTGTAGTCCCGGCTATTCAGGAGGCTTTAGGTGGGAGGATTGCTTGATCCTAGGAGTTAGAGGCTGCGGCAAGCTCTCATCATGCCACTGCATCTGCCTAAGTGACAGAGCAAGACCTTGTCTTTTTTCTTTTCTTTTCTTTCCTTTTGTTTTTTGAGACAGAATCTCGCTCTGTCACCCAGGCTGGGGTACAATGGCATGATCTCGGCTCACCGCAACCTCTGCTTCCCCGGTCCAAGTGATTCTCCTGCTTCAGCCTTCCGAGTAGCTGGGATTACAGACATGCGCCACCATGCCCGGCTGATTTTGTATTTTTAGTAGAGACAGGGTTTTTCCATGTTGGTCAGGCTGGTCTCGAATTCCCCACCTCAGGTGATCCACCTGCCTTGGCCTCCCAAAGTGCTGGGATTACAGGCGTGAGCCATCGCGCCCAGACAATCTAAGGTTCTTTACTCTTGTGTCAGGCACCAGAAGTGGGATGATTCAAAGATAAGGCTCAGCTGGGACCATTAACTGAACCACCTACTTCAGCTTCTCCATATGTCTTGAGCTTCTTCACAGCATGGTGCCCTGAGTGTCTTACATGGCAGTTCAGGGTTCTCAGAACTAGTGTGCTCCAAGAGAATGTTTTTATCTTATAAAATAATTAAAAATATTTTAGTGTAATAAAAAAATTAAGAATTATTTTTAAACCAGGCATGGTGGCTCACTCCTGTAATCTCAGTACTTTGGGAGGCCAAGGTGGGAGGACCAGGAATTCAAGACCAGCCTGAGAAACAAAGCAACACAGTGTTTCTACAAAAAAAGAAAATTTAAATTATCTGGGCACAGTGGTGTATGCCTGTAGTTCCAGTTACCTGGGAGGCTGAGGCAGGAGGATCACTTGAGCCTAGGAGTTTCAGGCTGCAGTGAGCTATGATCATGCCACTGCACTCCAGCCTAGACAACATAGACCTTGTCTCAAAAAAAAAAAAAAAAAAAAGAATTATTAAAACCAAAGTGATGAAAAGTATTAAGTATCAGGTAGGTAGAGTTATAAAAGTTTATTTGGGGTCACCAGGAACTTAAAACTGGCATTTATTGGGTGTATACTGTATGCTTGGCGTAAGTATACTTAAGCACTTTTTTGGATTATAATGTGGTTTATTCTTCACAACAGCCTTATACAGAAACCAAGGCTTAGGGAAGTTAAGCAACTTGTCCAGGTCATAATACTAAGTGGCTGAACTGTGACTCAAAACAGATCTAACTCCAATATTAGTGGCTTAACTACTATATTAGTCCATTTTCACATGCTGATACAGACATACCTGAGACTGGGCAGTTTGCAAAGGAAAGAGGTTTAATGGAGAACTCACAGTTCCACCTCGCGGGGGTAGCCTCACAATCATGGCAGAAGGCAAGAAGGAGCAAGTCACATTTTACATGGATGGCAGCAGGCAAAGAGAGAGCTGGTGTAGGGAAACTCCTGTTTTTAAAACCATCAGAACTTCTAAGACTCATTCACTATCAGGAGAACAGCACAGGAAAGACTCACCTCCATAATTCAGTCACCTCTGACCAGGTTCCTCCCACAACACATGGGAATTACAGTTCAAGTGGGAGTTACAATTCAAGATGAGACTTGGATGGGGATGCAGCCAAACCATATCAACTACTGTTATGAATTGAATTGTCTTTATCCCATCCCTAATTCATATGTTGAATATGACTATATTTGGAGTATAGTCAGCATCTCAGAATATGACTATATTTAGAGGTAGGATCTTTAAAGTGGTAATTAAGGTAAAAGGAGGTCATTGGGGAAGGTTCTAATCCAATATGATTAGTGTTCTTGTAAGAAGAGGAAATTTGGACACAGACACACAAAAAGGAAAGATCATGTGAGGACACAGGGAGAAGATGGCCATTGTAAGCCACGAATTAGGCCTCAGAAGGCACAGCATTGCCAACAACCTTTGTCTTGGATTTCTAGCCTCCAAAACTGTTAGGAAACAAATTTCTGTTGGTTAAACCCTCCAGTCTGTGATACTTTGTTTTTTGTTGTTGTTGTTTGTTTGAGATAGAGTCTTGCTCTGTTGCTCAGGCTGGAGTGCAGGGGAGCAATATCAGCTCACTGCAACCTCCGCCTCCCGGGTTCAGGCGATTCTCCTACCTGAGCCTCCTGAGTGGCTGGGATTACAGGCGCGTGCCACCATGCCCAGCTAATTTTTGTATTTTTTTAATAGAAATGGGGTTTCGCCATGTTGGCCAGGCTGGTCTCAAACTCCTGACCTTGTGATCTGCCTGCCTCAGCCTCCCAGTGTGCTGGGATTACAGGCGTGAGCCACTGTATCTGGCCTAGTCTATGGTAACTTTATTATGGCAGCCCTAGCAAACTAATGATGTCACATTACTAATGTGCATACCTGGGGTTTTTTTTTTTTTTTAAACCTGTTTTAATCAGCCTACTTTAGTGCTGTCCTTCCGATTGCCCTCTCTCTCACAAAGATATTGTGGACAGATACATTTTTTTTAATAGATCTACAAACTTTCTTACCATTATCACATGCTGAGACATGTAATAAAGGTGTACAATTCTTCAAGGTAAAAATACCTCCACATAGGCATACTCTTTCCTATAGGATAAAATTAGAGTTCTTCCCTCTTTTGAGATGCAAGTATCAATTAATAGCTCCTAAGGAGATTATTTTTGCAAAGATCAAGATGAATTACGATTGTTTCAAAGTAATCCGGAAATCAATGTGGAAATCTCTGGTTTTATAAAGCTAGTTATTGGCTGCTAATGAACCGCCTAAATATGCTGAAAATTGAACTTTATCACATAGCACTTACCTTCTGAACCATGTATTTATTTATTATGGTCTGTCATGTTTGAATTTTTTGTCTTGTGTTATATATATAAATCTTGCCTCCCTAATGAGCTTCCTAAAGATGCATATTTTTGAATCCTCTTTAGTCAGTAAAATGTAATGAATGCATTTGTAGGTGAGCACTAAATGCTATTAAACTGAATTGTGATTTTCAGATTTAGGTATTTTGTGTACAGTTTCCCTCTAAACTCCACTTTTGAAACACTATTGAAATCAATATGGGGGATGCTGTTTTCATACATTGACTCTGCTCTTCAATTTTTTAAAGTATAATTTCCATTTTATTTTTCTCCAGAAGATGCTTTTCTTCAGTCCTTAAAACTCAGCTTCTTACACAGGCTTGGTAGGGATTGTAGGGCAGCACCCAGAGGCCTAAAAATGGGTGTTTAGTCATGCTCAGCTTCACAAGAACAGTTCCTGTCTACTTTGCTATAGGTGGCACCACTCACACGGTAACGAAGTTTCACATACATCTTGGGAAGCACATAGACATCAAAGACACTCCAGAAATAATCCCTGACAGCTGTAGCCTCTACATGTTTCAATGTTTCAAATGATGAGCTCTTAAAATGGCCTTGTCCTTGGGCACGCATCAGGCGCAGTTTATGCAGCAAATAGACAGCACATGGCTGCAGCTCTTTTTGGCATGACCATTGTTCCTTCTTTATTTGTCATCTTGGAAGCAAGGACCCAAGAGCTGACTTTCAATTTTTAAAACCACAGTCTTCTTTCCTGACATGTTCTTTAGACAGTGGCTCTCTCCCCCAGCACTGTTTTCTCACCCTGGGGTTTAAGAACATAACCTATTAATGTATTGGAAGATAAATGTTTCTGAATAAGGACCAGGCATTTGATCATTTTGTGAGATATTCATGGTCTCCTCTATCTGAAAGAGCAATGATAACATTTCTAAAACTGAAACTCATGCATATTCACATCTCAAGTATACTAAAACTTTTCATTTTCTGGTGAAGAAATTCAGTGTAGTGGTTAAAAATGTGGGCTCTGTCTTGGTTCGAATCCCTTCTGTGCCAACTACCAGCCGTGTGATTTTAGGCAAATCAGCTTAATCTTGTTGTACCTTGATTTCCTGTTCTATAAAACGTGGCCAATTATAGAGGATAGACTGGGCACAGTGGCTTATGCCTAGAATCCCAGCACTTTGGGAGGCCGAGGTAGAAGGATCACTTGAGCCCAGGAGTTTGAGACTAGCCTGGGCAACATAGGGAGACCTTGTCTCTATGAAAATATCAAACAGCCAAGTATGGTGGCACATGCCTGTGGTCCTAGCTACTTGGGGGGTCAAGGAGATTGAGGCTGCAGAAATATGATCACATCACTGTACTCCAGCTTGGGTAACAGAACAAGGCCCTATCTCAGAAAAAAAAAAGTAAAGCATATCTATAGAGTTGTGAGAAGTAAATAAGGTAGGGTGTGTTATATGCTTATAACAGCACATGGGACATAGGAAATGTTCAGTAAATGTTAGTCATTATTATTACCATTATTTATTCGCTATCTACATATTGGAGAAAACTGAAATCATCCTTAAGACTGATTTGTGTAAAGCACAGCCGGTATTCAGTGAATGTTTATTGGGTAGTAAAGACATATAAAGTGTATATGGAGGCTTTATTGAATAGATTACTATTTCTCAAAAACAGTGAAATGTTTTAAATAGTTTATTTCAGCACCTCCTCAATGAACTGGAGCTCAAAGCCTTACCCTAGTGCCCTGTCTGGATAAGTGACATATAGCCAAATTATATAATAATGTTAATTATTTGAGGATATTGTATATAAATGGACATTTAGAAGTCAGTTTGCTGACCAAGTACAGTGACTTATGCCTGTAATCCCAGCACTTTGGGAGCCCAGGCGGGTGGATCACTTGAGGTCAAGAGTTCAAGACTAGCCTGGCCAACATGTCAAAACCCCATCTCTGCTAAAAATACAAAAATTAGCTGGGTGTGGTGGCACACACCTGTAGTCCCAGCTACTGGGGAGGCTGAGGCAGGAGAATTGCTTCGACCTGGGAGGCAGAGGTTGCAGTGAGCTGCGATCATGCCACTGCATTCCAGCCTGGGCAACTGTCTCAAAAAAAAAAAAAAAAAAAGAAAAGAAAAAGTCAGTTTGTTTAATTAGAGCTTTTGTCGCCTCTAAGATTTAATCAGGAAAGTAGTCAAAACTTACACTGCTGAGTAGTTTCATTAGGAGATGCAAATATGACTAAGCTATTACACCTGGTTCAGGGCTTGTATGCTTTCACTTTCAAACTACTGGACAGTCTGGTAAGCTTCATAAGAAAGATACAAAGTACTGGCTGGGCATGGTGGCTCATGCCTGTAATCCCAGCACTTTGGGAGGCTGAGGTGGATGGATCACGAGGTCCAGAAGTTGAGACTATCCTGGCTAACATGGTGAAAACCCATCTTTACTAAAAATACAAAAATCAGTCAGATATGGTGGTATGTGCCTGTAGTCCCAGCTACTGGGGTGGCTGAGGTAGGAGAATCTCTTGAACCCGGGAGGCAGAGGTTGAAGTGAGCCAAGATTGCGCCACTGCACTCCAACGTGGTGACAGAGCGAGACTCTGTCAAAAAAAAAAAAAAAAATACAAAGTACTATGGAAATCTAGAAAAGGGGAATGAGCATCTCTCACTGCAGAATCAGAAGGGAGGACTTCATGAAATAAATGGCATTTATGGAGAACTCTAAAGGATGACTTTGCTTCCTACTTCCCAGAGCATATAGGGTAATTGGATTCTGCTCAGATGCGTTCCTTTTCTCCAGGCTCAGAAAAGATTTGTCCCCCTGCTCTTCTACACTAATCTATTCAACCTTGCTTTAGATCTGGTCCTTCCCATCTTCCCCAGGGCCTTGCATCAAAGGATAATCTCAACTGGCACGATGGTGTCAACTTATGATGACTTTCCTTAAGCCTGGGACATGTTAACTCTCTCATTAAGAAAAACCAGTCACATTACAGACCCTGAGAATTCCCTACCTAGTAGAGCTTAAGTAGAGACAGGCAATAAACACAATACCTAAGTAAAAATATATAGTACTGTATATTAGAAAATAACTAATAGGGAAAAAAACAGGACAAGGTCAGGAAGATCAGTAGTGCTGGAAGAGTGCAATGTTAAATAGGGTGGTAAGAGTAGATTTCACTGAAAAGGTACTTTTGTGCAAGGACTTGACTGAAACAAGGGAGTGATCCATCCACATGGCTAGATGGAGGGAAGAATGTTCAAAGGAGAAAAGACAGCGGGTGGGCTGGGTGCGGTGGCTCATGCCTGTAATCCCAGCACTTTGGGAGGCTGAGGCGGGCGGAGCACAAGGTCAGGAGACTGAGACCATCCTGGCTCTCTACTAAAAATCCCATCTCTACTAAAAATACAAAAAATTAGCCGGGCATGGTGGGGGGCGCCTGTAGTCCCAGCTACTCGGGAGGCTGAGACAGGAGAATGGCGTGAACCCAGGAGGTGGAGCTTGCAGTGAGCCAAGATCGTGCTACTGCACACCAGCCTGGACCACAGAGTGAGACTCCGCCTCACAAAAAAGTAAAAAAAGACGGCTGGTGAAAAAACCTCGGCAGGAGCATGTCTGGTGTACCGGAGGAACCGCAAGGAGGCTGGAGCATGGTGAGACAAGACGAGAGTGGAGGAGACCAGGTGGAGAATAGCAGGGGAAGAAAGTGAGTCAGGTAGGGGAGGGCCCTTGTAGGCCATAGGAAGGCATTTGGTCTGTAATTCTTTTATGGTTTGTGCTTTTGGTCTCTTATTTTAAATTTCTTCCTTACTCATGAATCATAGATGATGAGGACTTACAGGAGGAGGAGAAGAATTGTTAATTATCCTCTTTCTAAAAACTGAATTTATAGATTTTCATAAAGATGAAAATGTTGTATATGTAAATTTTTTGAATATTTGTTTTCTTTTTTCAGTTTTAGTTTTTTGTGCAATTAAAAAAATATAATGTGAGATAGAAAACCTAATTTTCTCATTTTGTTATTTGGGCTTTTGGGTTTTTTTTTTGTTTTGTTTTGTTTTGTTTTGAGACAGACTCTTGTTCTGTGAAGGCTGCAGTGATGTGATCTTGGCTGACTGCAACCTCTGCTCCCAGATTCAAGTGATTCTCATGCCTCAGCCTCCCAAGTAGCTGGGACTACAGGTGTGCACCACTACACACTGCCTGTTATTCACATTTTGATCGCCAGGTGTCTGACCAACATTTATTAAATAACTTATCTTTTCCCCACCAATTTGTAATAATACCACCTTAGTTTTGTGTCTAGGCTCTTTAATTCCAATTTGTTGATCTGTTCCTGAGCTAGTATATCACAGTTTCAATTAGTAACACTATCAATCTTTGATGTCTAGTAGAGCAGATGCCCTTTCCTTTATTATTGTTTCACTATTCTTGGTCCTTTGCTCTTCAGTAAGAAATTTTTTGACCACTTTGTCAAGGCTCATATTTTAAAAATCCTTTGAGATATTGAATAGAGGTGTGTTGAATTTATGGATTAATTTTTGAATAATTGATACCTTAATATTGTTCAGTCTTCCCATCCATTTTATTTAAGCCCTCTTTTATGTTAACAGAAGTTTTTAGAAAATTCCACATAGAGGTTTTATCATTAGATTTATTTCCAAAGACCTTAAGTTTTGTAGCAAGAATGAATGGGCTCTGTTTTATTACATTTTAAATTGGTTGTTGCTAGTGTGTAGACATACTATTAACTTTGTAAATTAATCTTGTATCTAACAAACTTGTTAGTGTCTTTCTAAATGGTTTTCTTGTTTTATCAATGTATTGTTTTAGATTGTTTTTAATTAAATGACTACAATCATCTGTAAAAAAATGAAGATTTTTGCCTTTTCTAATTTTTAACTTTATATTTATTACATCATCTTACTGCATCAACAAGAACTTCTCTGTTAAAAGGGCCATGACGGCCGGGCACGGTGCCTTACACCTGTAATCCCAGCACTTTGGGAGGCCTAGGCGGGTGGATCACAAGGTCAGGAGTTTGAGACCAGCCTGGCCAATATGGTGAAAGCCTGTCTCTACTAAAAATACAAAAATTAGGTGTGGTGGCACGTGCCTGTAGTTCCATTTACTCCAGAGGCTGAGGCAGAAGAATCGCTTGAACCCAGGAGGCAGAGGTTTCAGTGAGCCAAGATCTTACCACTGCACTCCAGCCTGGGTGACAGAGTAAGACTCCGTCTCAAAAAAAAAAGGCCGTGACAATAAGCATCCTTATGTTGTTACTGATTTTAAAGGGAACATTTTTAAGATTTCACTGTTGAAGATTATGTGTGCTCAAGGTTCAGACTGATAATTTATGTTGGGTTAATAGTTAATAGTCTATTCTGTTCTATTCTCTTCTATTCTCTTCTATTCTATTCTATTCTATTCTATTCTATTCTATTCAAATTATACTAATTTGCCAAGTTTTTAATTACTAAAACTGCAATTACTTTTACACCAACCTAATATTAATAGATATTTAATTTTGTCAAGTGTTTTTTGTGTATCTGTTGATGAATTTGTGATTTTTCTCCTTTAATATGTGAATTATAGTAATATTTCTTCCTCTTTTTTTAAATTAGAGATAGGGTTTCAATGTGTTGCCCAGGCTGGTCTTGAACTCCTGAGCTCATGCAGTCCTCCTGTTTGGTCTCCCAAAGTGCTGTGATTACAGGAATGAGACATCACACCAGGCCATATTTCCTCTTTTTTTAAAGACGTTTTAGAGACATGGTTTTGCTATGTTGATCAGGCTGGAGTGCAATGGCTAGTCACAGGCGTGATCATAGTACACTATAGCACTGAATCCTAGGTTCAAGCGATTCTCCTGCCTCGGCATCCCGAGTAGCTAGGACTATAGGTGCATACCACCACAGCCGGATAATGTTTCTTCTTTTAAAATAATATTTTAAATAGTAAAATGAAGCTGTTAAAAAATCTGAAATGTGACTGGGCGCTGTGGCTCACACCTATAATCCCGGCACTTTGGGAGGCTGAGGCGGGTGGATCACAAGGTCAGGAGATTGAGACCATCCTTGCTAACATGGTGAAACCCCGTCTGTACTAAAAATACAAAAAATTAGCCGGGCATGGTGGCGGGCACCTGTAGTCCCAGCTACTCGGGAGGCTGAGGCAGGAGAATGGCGTGAACTGGGGAGGTGGAGCTTGCAGTGTTCCGAGATCACACCACTGCACTCCAGCCTGGGTGACAGAGCAAGACTCTGACTCAGAAAACAAAAAAACAAAGAAAAAATCTGAAATGTAAAATTGAACCTCTAAAGCTACTCTTTCATCTCATTTCCCTGTTTCAAAGAATGGTACCATTCAGCCTAAAATCTCAGGAGCTAGTCTAGGCATTGCTCACAACTGCTCAGTGACCAGATCCTGTCATTTTCAATATTGTCCTTGCCTCGCTATTCTTTCTTTGTTGCCTAATTATTCTCCATATACCTGCCAGAGCAGGAAATTCCTTTGATTAAAATCCTTCAGTGATTCCCTAATCTGTAGCCTTCACAAATTTGAACTTCTTACTGTGCCCTATAAGGCCCTTCAAGATCTGGCTCTTCCTTCTCCAGCCTTGCAGGCCCTTCTTGTTGCACTCTACTTCCCACTGATTCGCCAGCAAATCAGTCATTCCTTGGGGCCTTTATTTAGCATGCCTCTCTTTGTCTAGCTGTCCAGCAGTCACTCATTTTTCCAGGCCCAACCAAGCCTTATCTACCTCTATAATATATGTCCTAACTTCCAGTTAGAATAGACCGTTGAATCTTTGTACACCCTCCTATGCCATACAAACCTAGTTAATCTTTTGAAATTGTATGGTCTTTATTCATTTATGTATTTATTTCATCTACTAGACTTGTATCTAGTATCTTGAAGGTTGTAACTAGTTATTTTATTCACCATTGTATTCCTGACACAGTGAAGGTATTCAGTTTACATATGAGGGATAGATGAATAAACAAAAGAACAAGCAGACAGGCAGTGATTGAGATAAAAGAGAAAGGGATTATTCCAAAAGGAAAATAATGAAAACAAAAGCCTTGTTAACTGTTAATTTCATTATCTACATTGAGTCCTGGGTGGAGCATTAGGGAACTCCAGAAATGATTCCAATGATTGTCTACTGATTGAGGGAAACAGATTCCCTGACCTGCAATATTTTACAAATTTGTTGCCTTTTTTTCTCTCTTTATGAAGAAGCTTTTTCTATTTTCCTCTCTTTGGGGGTTTTCTTTCTTTTGAATTCATTCAGTCAGTTAATATTTATTGATTACCTGCTATATACCAGGCTCAGTGCTAGTGCTGGGAACTAGTTAGAGCCTGTCTCTACCCTGGAGGATCTCTCTGGCTGGCTGGGGTACAAACATGTAAACAAACAAATACAGCAGTGATTTTTAAATATCCTAATTCTCTTGTCATGTTTTTCCACTGTGAACCCCACCTTGTGAAGAAGATTGGCTATTTATTGGGGTTTTAACCGTTGTATTTGGTAAACAAAAGAATAACTGGAAGTAATTGAGGATAGGATGCTGAAAGGAAATTGTCTGAGATGCTTCTCTCCTGGTTTATTTACTACTCTCTTCCTCACTTTCAACTGTCAGTATCGAAGGATTGTATTCCTCAGTTAGGTAAAAAATATGACTGGTTTATGTGCTTTAATTAGTTAGAAATTCAAAATTTAGGGGCCAGACACAGTGGCTCATGACTGTAATCCCAGCACTTTGGGAGGCCAAACTGGGAGGATCACTTTAGGCCAGAGTTTGAGACCAGCCTGGGCAACATAACAAGATCCTATCTCCACAAAGAAATTTTAAAAATCAGCCAGGTATATTGGCATGCGCCTGTAGTCCCAGCTACTAGGCAGTTGAGGCAGGAGTATCGCTTGAGCCCAAGAGGTTGAGGCTACCGTGAGCTATGATCACACCACTACACTATACTCCAGCCTGGGTGACAGAGGGAGACACTGTCTCTACCAAAAAAAA
>NW_016804151.1:4012015-4030748 GCF_001698545.2 Rhinopithecus bieti
GGCCATGGTGCTCTCTGGCTGGTCTCAAACTCCTGGGCTCATGCAAAGTGCTGACTCACCTTGTGCTCCCAAAGTGCTGGGTTTACAGGTGTGAGCTACCATGGCTGGCTGCTAAAAATAATTTCTTTAAATCCTTTAAAAATTTTTATTTTATGTATTTACTTATGAGATAGGAACTCACTTGGTTGACCAGACTGGCCTCGAGCTCTTGACTTCTAGCAATCCTCCTGCCTCAGCCTCTCAAGTAGCTGGGATTACAAGTGTACACCACCACACCCAGATCAAACTTTTTTTTTTTTTTTTTTTTTTTTTTTTTTTTTTTGAGACAGGATCTTGCTCTGTCACCCAGGCTGGAGTACAGTGGCATTTGGCAGGATCTTGGCTTCCTGGGCTCAAGTAGTCCTCCCACCTCAGCCTCTCTGGTAGCTGTGCCTGCAGTCACATGCCACTATGCCTGGCTAATTTGTTTTTATTTTTTGTATAGATGGGGTTTTACTGTGTTCTCCAGGCTGGTATTAAAGTCCTGGGCTCCAGCAATCCTCCCACCTTGGCTTTCAAAGTGCTGGGATTATAGGCATGAGCCACTGCACCCAGCCTACAAACCCATTTTTAAGTTGTCAAACATACACAAAAGTAGAGAGAAAAGCACCGCGAACATCCATGTATTCATCACCCAGCTTCAGTAACCTTCAGCCTCATGCCTTTCTTGTTTTATCTCTCCCCAACTGTTTTGCAGGCGTATTAAGTAAAATTTCAGACATATCATTTTACTCATAAATACTTAAGTATATATCTTAACACATAAGGACTTAAAATCATAACCATAATATTGATATCATACCCACTGAAATTAATAATGTAATAGTAGGTACGTTTTTAAAATTCAAATGAATATGAAACAACCAGAGTCCAAGTAAAGGAACTTAGCATGTTCTAATTTACCAAGGAGGGGGAGTTTGGCTGTTAACCCCAGATTTAGGGGGGTGTTTTGTTTTGTTTTTTTTTTAGCCAGAAACATTTAAAAATCATCCCATCATTGTCCCTTCTTTTATTTTTTTTTTTATTTTTTAATTTTTTTTAAATTATACTTTAAGTTCTAGGGTACATGTGCATAACGTGCAGGTTTGTTACGTATGTATACTTGTGCCATGTTGGTGTGCTGCACCCATCAACTCGTCAGCACCCATCAATTCCTCATTTACATCAGGTATAACTCCCAATGCCATCCCTCCCCCCTCCCCTGTCCCTTCTTTTAAAACACAGTAACAAAGTAAGCAGAGTGAATGCTCTTAATTTATAATTTTGTTCTCAGGGTATTTTACAATATACTGTGGGTGATGGGAATGAATATGTGTCCAGCAAAACTTGGTATTTTCTTATATGATGAATATTTGCCATTTTATTTAAAAGCCAAAGTTGATGGGATATCCTTTGCATTATATTCTGAAAATAAAAATCAGAATCCCTGCTGCTAGTGGTGAGACTGATATTCTAATACCCTAGTTCTAAGCCTAGCTTTGAATGCTTTGAATAAGGGAAGTCATTCCTTATGACTTACAACAGACAATGCTTTGTTTCACTGATCCTCTTTCAGGGATTTTCTTTGTGCGGCTTTTCAAGCTAAATAGATGCCAGTACTTCTGAGCCAAATTAAACCTTACTTCAGCCCTGGAAAGACTTGCATGTTTTTTAAAAAAGAGACTAGGGAAGAAACAGTTATTGTCATATGTTTTACTAGGCTATATACTAAACCAGAATTAGTCATCTCAGCCACATAGTTCTGTTCTGCTCTTTGCCTAAAGGTATTAAAATTTTTAATTAATTTGTAAGCTGTAGCCATCTCAAGTTCAGTTATAGAATAAACTGATGGTACTTTAGATGTGCATTTACCACTTGCCATCGGTCTCCTGTGCACTAAAGGAAGCAAAAGATGACTTTCTATTTTATACCAGAAGTCTTTGTTAATATTTCACCTAAAAAATTAAATATATTGCCTTTTATTACTTCCTGTTTGAACCTACAGTCAAGTGGAGAAATACCATGTGAAAGATTGTACATGTTGGCTTCTCTGGTAGAAGACATTGTTTGCCTTCCATTTTGTACCTAGGGGTAGATTTTTGAGCCTTGCCTGCTTACCATTAAAATAATATTTAAAGTATAAAATTTCCTTAGACTGCTTTTTTGGTATGTGGTTTTTTTGGGGTTTTTTTGTTTGTTTGTTTTTGCCTGTCCAAGGGAAGTTTTGAGCTATACCTGCTCAAAACTCTGACTATACCTTGAGCTCTGAATAATAGATAAGCAGTTAGATAGTAAACAGGGTAGCATTGGTAAATTAGAAAGGACCCAGAGGAATCATCTGGTACTTTTCCTTCATGTAGGATGAAGGAAACCACTCCAGGAAGTGATCCTTTTCTCTAAAGTTTTCAAAGAGGGATGTTTATTCATGTATTTAATACTTTTTTTTTTTTTAAAGAATTCTGAGCCTGATGCTGTGTTTAACTCTCTCTTTAGTCACCCTCAGCCTGGAATAGTTTCTCAGTCTTTGAATTTTATAATGTTGATACTTTTGAAGATGACAAGCTAGTTATTTAGTAGAATGTTTCTCCATTTGAGTTTGTCTGATGGTTCCTTTAGATTAGATTTAGGGTATGTATCATGCACAAGAATATTATAGAAATGATGCTGTTTTTCTCATCCCATTCATTCTATCAGATGGAGTATGTTTTTAATTTGTCTCGTTGGCTGGTGATGCTCACTCTGATCATTTGACCAAAGTGATTTCTGCAAGGTTCTTTATGTAAAGTTGCTCTATTCCCCATCATGACTAATAAGAATTTTGTGGAGAAGTACTTTGAAATTATGTAAATATCCAATTGCTAATTAAACTTTCAGTTTATTTCATTTATGTATAGAATCATGATTTCCTATTTATTCAGTATTATCTCTTATACTACCATTTATTTTAATGCTGAAATTATCCCCTACTTGGCCACTGGGAACTCCTTCAGGATGGCTTTTGTGTCCTTTTGACATGTTCCCATTATTCTTCAAACATAACTTGCTTTTGGAAAAGCAAGATATTCCAGGCTCTTTTTGTACATTCCTGGCACTAGCCCTAGAATTAGGTTTTTCTCCAAGTAGCCCTGGTTCTTTTTAATAGACACTGATATATAGCAACCAAGATCTGTGCAGTAGATTTGCTCATTGCTTTTGGATATGTATTATTGCTTCTGGATTTTCTCAGTAGACAGAATTAGGGAGTAAACATATATATACATACATACATACATACATACATACATACATACACTTATATGCATTTGCACCTGTATTTCTACAACCCCACAGAGCTCATTCTAGTTTTTTATGTTTCTGGATCCTGAACTTATTGATAAATCCCCCAATGTTTGCCAAGTAGCCACCTCTTTAATTGTGTGATTGCCACCTTCACCCTGTTCAAATGCTACATGCCAGATTGCACCCTTCCATGGATGCCTTTCTGACATTCTGCTTGGGCTCCAACACATCCGTGTCAGGCTGTCACTTTTCATAAATGTCCTCGTTACCTTGCTTGGGCCAAGTCTCCCCAAGCACATGAAAAACTGTACTGTTTTCATGGGTTTGGATACCAAAGAAAATTGAATGACTGAAAAGTACTCAAGAGTTTACCTTAAAGGGAGGAAACGAGAGCAGAAGTTCTCCACATGTGATCTCTAAACTCAGAACATCAGCATCCCCTGGGAACTTCTTGGAAATACAGATTCTTAGGCTCCATCTCAGATCTGAATCAGAAACTCTGGGTATGGGACCCAGCAATCTGTGCTTTAACAGGCTTTCTAGGGAATTCTGGCGCATGCTAGTGTTTGAGACCCACTATCCAAAGTAGAAATAAATTCTCAACTTAGTATTCTATCCTGCATCTAGGTTATCTCTGGCATAATGAAGACTCCCTGGTTGTCAAGGTCTTGGTACCATTTTTTAGGGCTTTGGAGCCATCCTAGAAATGAAGTCCTCCCATATGGATCAAGACTGGAATAACTATCCAGTTCAACTCACCATCCGTGGAAAACCCAATCCTCTAGGGAAAATCAAGGAATTATACGAGAATTAAACTGTGCTTTGTCTTTTTGGCATAGAAACATTTTAATTAAAGTCTTACAGTTAATAAATAGTTAAAGGAAGGACCAGAAATTAATATCAAAGAAATAAAAGTTTTGCAGTTTTCATTTTTGTTTGTTGTTGTTGTTTCGAGATGGAGTCTCACTCTGTTGCCCAGGCTGAAATACAATGGCACGATCTCAGCTCACTGCAACCTCCACCTCCTGGGTTCAAGCAATTCCCCTGCCTCAGCCTCCCACGTAGTTGGGGTTACAGGCATGCACCACCATGTCCAGCTAATTTTGTATTTTTAGTAGAGACGGGGTTTCACCATATGGGTCAGGCTGGTCTCGAACTTCCGACCTCAGGTGATCCACCTGCCTTGGCCTCACAAAGTGCTGGGATTACAGGCATGAGCCACCACGCCTGGCCAAAAGTTGTACAGTTTTTACTTATTTTAAGCTCACATCTGATGTAAGAATGTACAATTAATGAACTATTACTCTCCAATCTGGCCGTTTTTTCTACAGTATCAAAAATATGCTTCAAGGCCAGGCATGGTGGCTCGTGCCTGTAATCCCAGCACTTTAGGGGGCCGAGGCAGGTGGATCAACTGCTTGAGCCCAGGAGTTCAAGACCAGCTGGGCAGCATGGCAAAACCTCCTCTCCACAAAAAAATACAAAAATTAGCTGCTAGTGGTAGCATGCACCTGTGGTCCCAACTACTCAGGAGGGTAAGACAGTAGACTGGCTTGATCCCAGGAGGTCATGCCTTCCGTGAACTGACACTACACTCCAGCCTAGGCACCAGAGTGATACCCTATCTCATATATATATATATATATATATATATATATATATATATATGTATGTATATGGATATATATGTATATATATATCATATATATGTATATGAATATATATGCTTCACAAATTTTACTTATATATAGACATGGAGGTTTACATTTCAGGTAAATAAGATAGGATCTGTATAAAGCAATTTGAGAGTAAGAAAGTTTTATCTCTTTTTCTTGAGTGGCATGAAAAGATAAAAAACTTTATTTACAGTAGAGAACACAGCATATTCAAATTCAGTATTGTGACCTTCACCTCAACTGGATTAGCCAGGTAGTATGCTATTTGCTTAGATTCCTGGGTCAGATATGTCCTGTATCTGGTAGCTTTTCTGTCAGCAAAAAGGTATAATTAGGACACAGAACCTGAATTTTAAAATAGTTTAAAGATTCCCTTGAATTACAGCTGATTCCCTTCTTAAAGGTGATTGATATTTATGATTTTCATTTTCTTTGTTCTCAAGGAGATTTTATTGTCTTACTGCAAAATTTTGTGTGTATCTTTGGGTTCTGTTTTCTGAGTTTATGTGATTAAGGTTTTGAGAATATCTAGATAGAGTACTTTTGACTTTTCTAGACAAGAAACAAGATACGTAAACATATACCCACTCACATTTACAAAGCCTAGGAGATGAAGTTTCACATAATACGGACTTCGGCTTAATTTTGTCTGGTTCTTATAAATAATCCTTTGAAAATGTGTCTCAGAAAATCATTAACACTGAAAAAGGAAATATGAAAGACTTAGAATTCTGAAAATTATAACATAGTAGACTTTTTAATTCATTATCATTTGTGATTTCAACATTTTTGTGAGATTACCTTAAGATTAATACTGTAATACTTTGTAATTTTGTAAAAGTCCTGATTGTCAATATATGCCCAATGAGGGTTCGAAAAGAGTAAGTCTTGGCTGGGCGCAGTAGCTCACGCCTGTAATCCCAGCACTTTGAGAGGCCGAGGCAGGCGGATCACCTGAATTCAGGAGTTCGAGATCAGCCTGGGCAAACGGTGAAACGTCGTCTCTACTAAAAATATAAAATTAGCTGGGCATGGTGGCACATGCCTGTAATCCCAGCTACTCGGAAGGCTGAGGCAGGAGAATCGCTTGAACCTGGGAGGCAGAGGATGCCCTGCCGTAAGCCGACATCGCGCCATTGCACTCCCGCCCAGGCAACAAGAGTAATCCTCTCACCAAAAAAAAAAAAAAAAAAAGAGTAAGTCTTGATAAGCACAGCTGTTTTTTCAGTATGTAGTTTTAAATTTAACTTTTTTTCTGGGTAGAAAATGTATGCAGAAAAAAAGACAACCACTAGTGCTGATGTTAGAATTGATGAAAACACAAAGTCCAAGGACGTGATGATATTTAGCAAGGAAAGAGCAGCTTCTGCTGGGTGTAGTAGCTCACGCTGGTAATCTCACAACTTTGGGAGGTTGAGATAAGAGAATCACTTGAGTCCAGGAGTTTGAGACCAGCCTGGGCAATGTGGCAAGACCCGGTCTCTACTAAAAATAAGAAAATTAGCTGGGAGTGCTGGCATATACCTGTGGTGCCAGCTATACAGAAGACTAAGGCAGGCAGATTGCTTGAGCCCAGGAATTCAAGACCAGCGTGGGCAACATGGCAAAACCCTGACTCCACAAAAAATATAAAAATTATCTTGGTATGGTGGCACATGCGTGTAGTCCCAGCTCCTGAGGTGGGAGGATCACTTGAACTTGGGAGGTCAAGGCTGCAGTGAGCCATGAGCATGTCACTGTACCACTCCAGCCTGGGCAACAGAGCAAGCCACTGTCTCAAAAAATAAATAAACTGAAGCATTCTTTAAATTGGCAGATTTATATTATGAACCTAAATTACTGTACACCTTATAGAGACAACAAAGTGCTCCCTAACACTAACCTAATCATGATGTTAGCTAGTAAATATTTGCTTATGAAAAGATGAAACTTCACTAAGAATTAGAAAGTACCAGAGCTTGGCCGGGTGCGGTGGCTCACGCCTGTAATCCCAGCACTTTGGAAGGCCAAGGCGGAGGGATCACGAGGTTAGGAGATCTCGGCCATCCTGGCTGACATGATGAAACCGTGTCTCCACTAAAAAATACAACAAAAATTAATCGGGCGCGGTGGCAGCCGCCTGTAGTCCCAGCTACTGGGGAGGCTGAGGCAGGAGAATGGCGTGATCCCAGGAGGCGGAGCTTGTAGTGAACCGAGATGTCGCCACTGTACTCCAGCCTGGGCCACAAAGCCGAGACTCCGCCTCAAAAACAAAAGAGTACCAAAGCTTATTACTTTGATCCCATGTTTATATAAGTCACTTTAATTTTTTTCAGTTAGTAATCTGCATTTTATAGCTTCAATTATATAACTATATGTTACACTATAAGTGACATTTGAAAAGATTGTCTTAGGATAACCTTCATATACATCAAGGTCTGTAGTGATAATGAGGAAGGACCATAATTTTTATAAGATTAATTAATTTTTTTTTTTTTGAGATGGAGCTTTGCTCTGGTTGCCCAGGCTGGAGTGCAGTGGTACGATCTCTGCTCACTGCAACCTCCACCTCCTGGGTTCAAGCGATTCTTCTGCCTCAGCCTCCCGAGTAGCTGTGACTACGGGCTTCTGCCACCATGCCTGGGTAATTTTTGTACTTTTAGTAGAGATAGGGTTTCACCGGGTTGGCCAGGCTGGCCTCAAACTCCTGACCTCAGGTGATCTACCCGCTTCGGCTTCCCAAAGTGCTGGTATTACAGGCATGAGCCGCCAAGCCCAGCCAAGATTAATTTTTTTTCTTTTTGAGACAGAGTTTTACTCTTGTTGCCCAGGCTGGAGTGCAATGATGTGATCTCAACTCACTGCAACCTCTGTCTCCCTGATTCAGGCAATTCTCCTGCCTCAGCCTCACAAGTAGCTGGAATAACAGGTGCTCACCACCAGGCCCTGCTAATTTTTTTCACTTTTAGTAGAGACGGGGTTTCACCATGTTGGCCAGGCTGGTCTCAAACTCCTAACCTCAGGTGATCTACCTGCCTCAGTTTCCCAAAGTGCTGGGATTACAGGCATGAGCCACCGCATCCAGCCCAAGATTAATTTTTAATAGCAGTACTTCATTAAAAAAATATATATCTTGCAGTTAGAAACTGTCATAAATGTATTACAGTGCCTGGTGCTGGTTTGTTTTGTTTTGTTGTTTGTTTGTTTGTTTGAGATGGAGTCTTGCTTTGTCACCCAGGCTGGAGTACAGTGATACAGTCTCGGCTCACTGCAACCTCCACCTCCCAGGTTCAAGCAATTCTCCTGCCTCAGCCTCCTGAGTAGCTGAGATTACAGGCATATGCCACCAGGCCCAGCTAATTTTTTTTGTATTTTTAATAGAGATGGGGTTTCACCATGTTGGTCAGTCTGGTCTCAAACTCCTGACCTCAAATGATCCACCTGCCTCAGCCTCCCAAAGTGCTGAGATTACAGGCGTGAGCCACAGTGCCCAGCCTGGTGCTGGTTGATAAGTAGGTTTTCAACATGTGCTTCTTGAAGTAAACAGAATCAGACTAAAATCAACAGTGAAAAACCAGAGGTCCTAATTTGGAGCTCCTCCATTTGTTCTCCAGTTTGTTCTTACCTTGGAAATATCACCTTAGAGATTTTGGTAAGAATAAGAAGAATGGCCCCAAAAGTCTGTTAGAATACTTTCCCCTTATCCTGTTAGTTAATACTCTTGGCACCATTTTGTTGAATCACATTAGAAAATGTTCAGGTTTTGGCCAGGCGCAGTGGCTCACACCTGTAATCCCAACACTTTGGGAGGCCAAGGAGGGCAGATCATGAGATCAGGAGTTTGAGACCAGCCTGGCCAATATGGTGAAACTCTAGCTCTACTAAAAATACAAAAATTAGCCGGGCATGGTGGCACGCACCTGTAGGCCCAGCTACTCTGGAGGCTGAGGCAGGAGAATTGCTTGAATTGGGAAGGCAGAGATTGTAGTGAGCTGAGATCGGCCACTGCACTCCAGCCTGGGTGACAGAATGAGACTCTGTCTCAAAAAAACAATAAGAAAAAAAAGAAAATGTTCAGGTTTTGTATTTGCCTGAGGCATGTGTGAGTAGAAGCCAACTTAGAGTGAAGAATTTGAGATAGCAACCTCTCCAAAAACAATGAAAAGGTAGCTCAGAGACACAGTTGACCTATGTAAATATAAAACAAAAAGAATTACATATTTTTTCTTTTTCAAACTTTGCATGTGTTTTATATGAGGGCATTCATTTCAGGTTATTATTATTATTTTTTTTTGAGATGGAGTCTCACATTGTTGTCCAGGCTGGAGTGCAGTGGCGCAATCTCAGCTCCCTGCAACCTCCACCTCCTGGGTTCAAGTGATTCTCCTGCCTCAGCCTCCCAAGTAGCTGGGATTACAGGCGCCCGCCACCAAGCCCAGCTAATTTTTTTTTGTATTTTAGTAGAGATGGGGTTTCACCATGTTGGCCAGACTGGTCTCAAACTCCTGACCTCGTGATCTGCCCACCTCAGCCTCCCAAAGTGCTAGGATTACAGTAGGGAGCCACTGTGCCCCGTCACATTTCAGGTTATTAATGAGGATATTTCCCTTGAGCTAAAAGCATGTAACACAGATTTCTATCTATAAATAATTTTACATATCTATTCCAAAGCCCTTGGATGTAGAAGGGAAATGGATAATTTTTAGCAAGTTCTGGCCTGTCCTTTTCAATTACTAAAGAAATACAGGTATACCTCACTACTTGAACTCAGGTGATTTGGATAGCAATACTGTATGTCTATAGATTTCTCTGCTAAGGCTTATGTCTAGATTTTACTACATTCACCAGGCTCAGTGTTCCCCCTCTGTGGGTAGCTGACAATCTTCACATAGTTTCTTGTAATAAAATACAATTAAATAGTGTTTAAATGTTAAATTAGATTCTTCCTCCCTCTCTTTCCTTTTCTCCATCCATCCTTAGTTTAATTAGTTACCCAGTACTTTTTCCACATGCCCCATTTGGAGGAAGTTTGTGATACAGTGAGTTGATGAGGGTACTTTTGATTTCACTGTATTTCCTATTGCAGTTATTCTCTGAAAAATGATCAATGACACTGGAATTATGAAAGACAGCAACGGACTCAGCTTCAAAAGATCCCATTGAGTGTTTTTCCTTGCACTAGCTATATAGTCAGATCCCCTTGTAAATTATTACAGTGGGGATTTATTAGGGAAAACATCATTTAAAAATTTTGACGGCTGTGATAAGCTGTCATTTGCAGTTCTCAGCTGACAGTCCAACAGCTGCAATCTGTTAGTGAGCTTTTACCTTTAGCTGCCAGAGGTCTTTCAAATCCTGTTCCCCTGGAAATGAGGAGGACTGGGCTGGACGGGTAGAAGGGAAGTAAGGGTTGAAATACACATTTTCCTATACCATATTTCTCATGCCTCCCCACAGTTCCCATAGAAATGGGAACATAAATAACACCGCAGCCCAAACTTTGAAGAGCGATCGTTTATGTGTAAACTGCAGTAGATGGACCTTAAAGAGGTACACAAAATAAGCTAATCTTAGGGTCTTTCCTTTACTTGTGTTTGACCAAGCCTAATTTCAGATAGATTCTCATTTGATTTACTCTGTACATAAAAAATGATTAGATATTTTGTAACCAGTTTTTAGAAAGTTTGATATTACCTTTTTTTCTGAAATGAGAATTCTCTTGAACATACTTTGATTGATTGGTAGGTATAGATCTGTTGTTTATGTGTTAAAAATCTAGCAAGCATGGTGTTCTAACTTTCCTCTCATGTTTGTTCTATCCAAGATTAAAGAAATGAATTTTGCGTCAGGCGTGGTGGTTCACACCTGTAATCCCAGCACTTTGGGAGACTGAGGCGGGCAAATCACTTCAAGTGAGGAGTTTGAGACCAGCCTGGCCAACATGGCGAAACCCCATCGCTACTAAAAAAGTACAAAAATTAGCTGGGTGTGGTGGCGCATGCCTGTTATCCCATCTACTTGAGAGGCTGAGGCAGAAGAATTGCTTGAACCCAAGAGGCGGAAGTTTCAGTGAGCTGAGATTGTGCCACTGCACTCCAGCCTGGGCGATAGAGCGAGACTCTGTCTCACACACACACACACAAAAATGAGTTTTGATTTAGGGAATGCTGCAATTGTATAGTATAAAAAGTCTTCTCAAATAGTCTTACTCTTATGCATTATTTTAGAAATTGTCCCACAGAACAGAGGTAATTATTGGCTCTGTTAAACATATCAGAGAAAACTGCCAAATTTAATTGGTTATCAGTTTTCTCATTTAGGTAACAGGAATATCCTATGTTAAGTTCATTTCTCTGTTTTCCCACTTATCAGCTCTGTGTCATCACCTGTCTCCCATAACACCCGTACTTGAGGAAAATGTATGGGCATCGTCTTCATCTGTTTCTTTTATTCTAACAGTTAACTAATTAACAAATTCCATTGGAATCATGAGACAGTAAGAATATGCTTAACTGAATAAATCTGCTTTAGGCATCTACTAAGTATTCGGCTTTTTGTGTTAGGTTGCAGTAGATACCAACTGTAAGTAAGGCAGGATTTTTTGCCTTAAGGCATCCCAATGGAGTTTAGAAAATTCATACCCCAGGAATAGCTCATGACAGCCATATGTGATTATTACATGAGTGACATAGACTGATTCCCAAGACTAGGAAAACTTCTTTCTTTTCCCTTTCTACTGTCACCTTCTTCACAAAGTTCCTTTTTCCTGATTTATTTTCCTGACTTCCTAAATGTCCTTTCAATTGCTACCTTTCTCCTTTTCTTTCTTTCTTTCTTTTTTTTTTTTTTTTTTTTTTTAAGACAGGATCTCACTCTGTCACCCAGGCTGGAATGCGGTTGCACGATCATTGCTCACTGCAACCTCAAACTTCTGGGCTTAAGGGATTCTTCAGCCTCAGCCTCTGGAGTAGCTGGGACTACAGGCACACACCACTGACCATGCCCAGCTCATTTTTTAAAAAAATTTTTTGTAGAGATGCGGTCTCACTTTGTTGCCCAGGCTGGTCTTGAACTCTTAAGCTCAAGTGATCCTTTCACCTCACCCTCCCAAATACTAGAATGACAAGCATGAGCCACTGCACCTAACGCTTTCTTCTTTGCTTTATTTTCTCTTCTGCTTTAGCATATACATGATTTCCAGATTCATATTTGTAAAAACACAGTCTTGATCCTTTTACTATTTTAAAACCTCAGTGATCTCTTCACATCATTGTGACAAGACTTTTCTTTTAAAAGACAGTTCTAACGTCAAATATTCTGCCTCATAAGCCTGCTACCAAAACAATCCAAAAACTTTTAGTATTTTAGGTTCTTTCATATTCCAAATTGCTTCTCATATCCAGAATGGATGCAAACATCTGTTAAGACCATCTGCCTGGTTTTTATTTCAGAAAATATGGTCACTGAGCTAGCAACTACCAAAATAGGTTCATGCTTTCCGCGATTGGCAGCAACCTAGACAGTCTTCAATCTGGCTTCAGTGTATTCTTTCCGGCCTACTCTGCAGGTACCTTGTGCCAGGTCATGTAGCTCCTCACCCAAACAAACAGAACTGCTTAGCACATTTAGTAGGCCCACATTTTGTAGCTCCATGCCTTTGCTTACAGAAGTTTCCTTTAGGAATGAGGAAAGATAGAAGCAATAATGAGTTGTTGCTTCCATCTGAAACATCTTGTCCCTCCCTATACCCCTCTCATAGCCCTACCCTACTGTAACACTGTCTGTAATTTACATTAAAACACCCCAGTCTACACAACGTGTTAGTTAGTCTACACCTTGGACATGATTGATTAACATTTCAAACACACTGATACGGGAATACATGGTGTAAGGGTAGTTGTTTGGCATTGGAAAGACCCTAATCAGGAGATAACTACACCAGAGGGTTTTCTAGTTATCATAAAGGATGCCAGAAATAATTTCACATTGGACTGGTTAGAAATACCATACAGTTCCTCTGGCGCTGCATGAATTGCACATAAGATTCTAGCAAGCCAGATAGCCTAATGCCTCCACCCGAGGCAGAGGACTGTTTGGGCCTGTTGACTATCACCTAACAGAGGATGCTTTCTACCTGGTAGAAAGGTAGTGAGGAGACCTATGGCCACGCCTGTCTTCAGTCTTTGGAGGCACTGATATATACCCTCCTTCTCTCCCACCAAAACAAAACAAAACAAAAAATCCCCTGACACTTCGGAATGGTCAATAACAAAACCTCCCTCCGGGACAATGCTTACATGCTATCTCTTCCTTAAGGTCTATCCTAAATTTCCTGATGGATTTGTGAACTCATTCTCCTCTGCACCATCATAGAATGAGGCTTATATTTCTATTATGGCATTAACAAAATTTTAAAATTTATTGTAAGTTTCTTGATGAAAGGACTGTGTCATAACTTTCTTTGTATCCCACATAGCGTGTGGCACAGTGCCTTGTACACAGTAGATATTTGTTATAATGAGCACATACATGTACTTACCAATTCTGTAAGGAACAGATCCAGCTTTGGGTCATAGGGACACTGGGAGCCAATGTGTGAGTTCTTAGAGTTCCATTAATTCACTGTTCATAGTTCTAAGGGAGTCAGTAGTAATTGTCCATAACTGCATGGCTCTAGTTAGCCATCGGTGCAAAGACACACTGGGACTGACGTCAGCAGCAGAGGAAAGTAGTGCTGTCTATGTTGTCTTCTTTCAGAAACTCACACCTAAATGTATTTCATACTGCTGTTCGGCCAACTCTGGCTCTAGATAATAAAGAAGTACAAATATTTAGGACAATTATTTCTCTTATTCTATATTTCCCAGCCAATTTTAAGCAGTATATATAACTAACCAAGTACACCAGGAGAAAAGTAAAGGAGGTGCAATTATAGCACATAGATTTAAAAAACAAAGCCAAATAAAACACTTAATGTTAGTAAAATGATAGTATAGTATAATAGTTCAAAGCAAGGATGTTAAACCCCGACTGCCTGGATTCAAATTAATCCCCACTTTACTAGCTGTGTGGCCTTGAACAAGCTATTTAACGTTTCTGTGCCTTTGTTCTTCTTCTGTAAAATGAAAATGATAGAATAGCACCTACTGCAGAGATGTGAGGCTAAAATGAATTAATACATGTAAAGCGTATAGCACTCAGTGCCTGGCACATAGGAAGTGCTGGATGTGCTTGCTATTTCTGCAGTGATATGGTTAAATCATAGTTCCAACGGCAGAAGTATGCTAATTTCAGTCAGTGTGCAGTTCTTCTGTCTGTGTGCTTTGCAGTTCTCCACTTCCAACTGAGTCATCTTCATCCCTTGAAGCCCCCACATACTGGTACTTACACCTTTCTTGTGGAACCTGTCACATTCTACCCTAAATTAAATAATTATTTGTAAGCTCCTTAAAAACAGAAACTATATTCTTTGTCTTCCTCTCAGCACCCAGCAGAATGATTACATAACAGCCTTGCTTACACAATAGCTCTTTGCTAACTATTTCAGGAAACTATGAACCTCTGTGAGGTTGGTCCGTGGAGGCCCTGCACCTTGGACTGGTTCCTGTGTACCTCTCATACTCTTCAGCTAGCATTCCTTCCCCTCACTGTGCTCCAGCAATTGGCCTTACGTCCCTTAAACATGCATCTTTTTCCAAAACTGGCTTAATGTGTGTGTGACCTGTGCAGTCACATAGGTCCCCATACTTGGTTGAATGCTCTATCACTAGCTTGAAATTCTTAGTTTTTGTGTTCAATTTTTATCTTGCACTGAGCCTGCAAATTGTGTAGCCAGTCTTGCTTTTCTTCATCCTGTGCTCATTGTTCCCTGTGCCTGGAACACCCTTTCTCCCGAATCCTCACTGGCTACCCTACTCTTCAAGGCTCAGCTTCATTGTCATTCCTCAGAGAAGCAATAAAAATTAGAGCCATGTATTAGTATCCCTCCATCTTTTCTTCTCCCTCAGAGTACTTAACTTACTTTGTAAATACAGTATTTATTTAAATTGTGATTATTTCTTTTAAGACTTTCTCCCAGGCTGGGTGTGGTGGCTCATGCCTGTAATCCCAGCACTTTGGGAGGCTGAGGTGGGCGGATCATGAGGTCAGGAGTTCGAGACCAGCCTGGCCAACATGGTGAAACCTGGTCTCTACTAAAAATACAAAAATTAGCTGTATGTGGTGGCAGACACCTGTAATCCCAGCTATTTAGGAGGCTGAGGCAGGCGAATCCCTTGAACCCCGGATGTGGAGGTAGCAGTGAGCCGAGATCATGCCACTGCACTCCAGCCCAGGCAACAGTGCAAGATTCCCATCTCAAAAAAAAAAAAAGAAGACTTTCTCCCCACCGGACTGTAAACTCCTCCAGGGGATAGACTGTGCCTTTGTTCCAGGATGGCTTTGCCTGCTACATAGTAAATAGTAAATAAATACTTGTTGAAAGAGTGAGTGAATAAATCATTTTTAGAAATGCCAAGTTGTGGCCAGATGCAGTGGCTCACGCCTGTAATTCCAACACTATGGAAAGCTTAAGTGGGCGGATCACTTGGGGTCAAGAGTTCAAGACCAGCCTGGCCAACATGGCGAAACCCTGTCTCTACTAAAAGTATAAAAAAATTAGCCAGGCATGGTGGTGTGGGCCTATAATCCCAGCTACTCAGGAGGCTGACGCAAGAGAATCGCTTGAACCCAGGAGGTAGAGCTTGCAGTGAGCCAAGATCACGCCACTGCACTCCAGTCTGGGCAACAGAACAAGATTCTGTCTCAAAAAAAAAAAAAAAGAAAAGAAAAAAAGAAAGCAAAGTTGTATGGATAAGCTTTTCTTCCCAAGCTAAAAAGTTGATGTATAAAAATGGCAATGCAAGGCCAGGTGTAGTGGCTTACACCTGTAGTCCTAGCACTTTGGAAGGCCAAAGTATACAGATCACTTGAGCCCAGGAGTTCAAGACCAGCTGGGGCAACACAGTGAAACCCCACCTCTACAAAAAAATTAGCTAGGTGTGGTGACTTACACCTGTGATCCCAGCTACTCAGGAGGCTGAGGTGAGAGGATCGCTTGAACCTGGGAAGTCAAGGCTGAAGTGAGCTGTGATTGCACCACTGCACTCCAGCCCGAGCAACAGAGCAAAACCCTGCCTCAAAAAATTTAAAAAAAAAATAAAGTCAGGACAATCTTCATGCAATTTAATATTACTGGTGGTGACTTTTAACCAGTTTTACTTACTGTCTTTATAGGTAGATGAATACAGTAAAATTCCCCATTTTTCTTTTCCACTGTCCTTTATATAGTCTGGTATAGTAAAGTTGAATCTCTCTAAAGTCATATTTACTCAGGTTGTCTTATACATTAGTTTCAAATTAAATTTCTTAGAGCATAAATGTCTATAGCCTTCTGCCTCTTGTATTTTTAGCAAGCGATATGTATTTATTTTATTTTTTTTTTTTTTGAGACGGAGTCTGGCTCTGTCTCCCAGGCTGGAGTGCAGTGGCCGGATCTCAGCTCACTGCAAGCTCTGCCTCCCGGGTTTACACCATTCTCCTGCCTCAGCCTCCGGAGTAGCTGGGACTACAGGCGCCCGCCACCTCGCCCGGCTAGTTTTTTGTATTTTAGTAGAGACGGGGTTTCACCGTGTTAGCCAGGATGGTCTCAATCTCCTGACCTCATGATCCGCCCGTCTCGGCCTCCCAAAGTGCTGGGATTACAGGCTTGAGCCACCGCGCCCGGTTTTGACCTAATTGCCAGCGACAACTGACATAAAAGTAATGTTTCAGGTTTCTTAGCATTTTATGGTGGAAAGGCCAGTACTATTATAATGAAGTTAGCACTTGATAATAATAGAGAATAGTGACCTACTTGGTTTTCCCATCATTCTTTCTCTCTTCTCTTATTGTCTGTGTTTAAATAAGCTTAATTAACTCACTCTGAATGCATAGCTGTATCAGCTTTCTGTGGTCCAATTTTGGAACTATATCTGGTTATTCTACTCCCTGAAATCAGACCAATACAATTCAACATGGAACCAGATTTAATGCATGCCATCTTACTGTCTTAATTTTTAGTGCTTAGTAGTCATTCCATTCCTCTCCAAATACTGTACTAAAATGTGTAAGTGATAAATTTCTAACCAAAAACTCATTTAGAAATGGATTTCTACTTGAGATTTACAATGGATTTTGAGCACCTCCCCCAAAAGTAATAAAAAACATCCAGCATGATATACTAACTTGGTATTATTGCTTCTTAATTTTTTCAAAGAGGAAAATAATCAGAATTTCCATAATTTAGCCCCACAGGGAGAATAATCAATACAGTGAGAGAAGAATTTTATTGCTTAAAAGAAAACAGGCTAAATGTCCTTTTTTCTTTCCTTCAAGTGTAAAGGATCTGAGAAAAACAGATTTTAAAACCAATAGAAGGAATGGTTATGATCCAGCAGCAACTGTTACATGTGGGTGAAGAAAAGAACCCAGCATCATTTGTACAAATCCGTATGGGATGCAGTGAGAACAGAAAGAAACAAGGAAGAATAGGAAATAGAAAATAAGGGCACTCTCAGTGAAGATGTAGGCCTCAAAAAATGTTCCATCTAAGCACTGACTGATTCCAGTACCTTAAGGTGATCTGCTTTAAGCTGTAAATCTTCTGAGTGGTTTATGCTCTCAATGCTTTTTTTTTTCAGAAGGCGGTGAGAGGAGGAAAAATATATTATTTTCAGTTTGCCCCCAGTTAAGACTTTATGGAATTTTAAGCAGGCTTCTCCCAGAGTTAAATTCCTGATTCAACCACCCCAGAGTCTATTTGGCCATCTCTCTCTCTCTCTCTCTCTCTCTCTCTCTCTCTCTCTCTCTCTCTCTCTTTTTTAAATCTCCTAACTTATGGCTGGTAATGTGGCAAGTATCTTAGGTTCATTATCTCTCATTTGTGTGGTAACGGCATCTCCATCATTGAGTTGATTAGCTCAGTTAACTGCTGCAGGCTACTGATGAGGCTTATCAAAGGTCCTATGCATGTTGGCTAGATGACAGGCAATGTAGATGATAGTCACGTAACACTGTATGATTAAGGCTTTAACTTTGGTGTCAGAAAGACCTTTTGGGTCGCTGGGTGCAGAGGCATGTACCTGTAGTCCCAGCTACTCGGGAGGTTGAGGCAGGAGGACTCCTTGAGCCCAGGAGTTCATAGCCAGCCTGGCAACATAGTGAGACCCAGTCTGTTAAAACAAAAGCCTGTAGAGTCTGTCATTATTATGGGGTCTATGAGTGTTACTTAGTCTTTCTTGGTTTACTCAATTTATAAAACGGATATAGTAACACCCAGTTTCTTTGTGAGGCTTAAGAAATATAAAAAATGCTAAATGGTGGCTGGGCGCTGTGAGTCATGCGTGTAATCCTGGCACATTGGGAGACCGAGGCAGGTGGATCATCTGAGGTCAGGAGTTTGAGACCAGCCCAGCCAACATGATGAAACCCCGTCTCTACTAAAAATACAAAAATTAGCTAGGTGTGGTGGCGGATGCCTGTAATCCCAGCTACTCGGGAGGCTGAGGCAGGAGAATCACTTGAACCCAGGGGGCAGAGGTTGTAGTGAGCCAAGATCGCGCCACTTCACTCCAGCCTGGGTGAAAGAGCGAGACTCCATCTCAAAAAAAAAGGCCAGGAGCGGTGGCTCGCCTGTAATCCCAGCACTTTGGGAGGCCGAGACAGGCGAATCACGAGGTCAGGAGATCGAGACCATCCTAGCT
>NW_016804151.1:4031021-4063315 GCF_001698545.2 Rhinopithecus bieti
GCTTCCTTCCTTCCTTCCTTCCTTCCTTCCTTCCTTCCTTCCTTTCTTTCTTGACAGAGTTTCACTCAGCTAATTTTTGTATTTTTAGTGGAGACGGGCGGTGCGGGGGGGGTGAGTTTCGCCATGTTGGTCAGGCTGGTCTCAAACTCGTGACCACAGGTGATCCACCTGCCTCAGCCTCCGAAAGTGCTGAGATTATGGGATTACCAGCATGAGTTACCATGCTCAGCCAAGGCTGTTTAATTTCTTTCTTTCTTTCTTTCTTTTTTTTTTTTTTGAGACGGAGTCTCGCTCTGTCGCCCAGGCTGGAGTGCAGTGGCCGGATCTCAGCCCACTGCAAGCTCCACTTCCCAGGTTTACGCCATTCTCCTGCCTCAGCCTCCCGGGTAGCTGGGACTACAGGCGCCCACCACCTCGCCCGGCTAGTTTTTTGTATATTTTAGTAGAGACGGGGTTTCACCGTGTTAGCCAGGATGGTCTTGATCTCCTGACCTTGTGATCGACCCGTCTTGGCCTCCCAAAGTGCTGGGATTACAGGCTTGAGCCACCGCGCCCGGCCAAATTTCTTTCTTTCTTTTGTTTTTTTTGTTGTTGTTGAGACGGAGTTTTGCTCTTGTCACCCAGGCTGGAGTGAAATTGCACGATCTCGGCTCACTGTACCCTCTGCCTCCTGGGTTCAAGCGATTCTCCTGCCTCAGCCTCCTGAGTAGCTGGGATTATAGGCATGAGCCACTACACCTGGCTAATTTTTTTGTATTTTTAGTAGAGATGGGGTTTCACCATGTTGGCCAGGCTGGTCTCAACCTCCCAAGCTCAGATGATCCGCTCGCCTCGGCCTCCCAAAGTGCTGGGATTACAGGCATAAGCCACCGTGCCCAACCAGCCTGTTTAATTTCTAAACCACCCCAAATAGAGTATCAAAGAGAAACTGCTGCTCAAATAATTGTGCGTGAAGAATATGGTTTTTGTCTTCTTTAAAACTTAATTTTATTCTTATATCCAAGCTGCTTATGTAAATAGATTCTTGAAATATTTTGGGACACTAAAATAGTCCTTCCTGATCTTACAAATTTCTTCTCTCCTAAAATTTATTTATAAATTGGTTGTTTGAAACTCAGAATAGATATTCCCTTAGGAAGTGGTGGTTGTGTTCTCAGACCAATTCATAAAAGCTTCTGTCGCCTGTCTCTTCTTCCTTTCTAGTACTTAATGGTTTAGTTCGGTGGTTTTTCAGATGGGCAGTACATCAAAATTGCCTGAGTAGCTTTGTAAATATAAAGGTACTTGAACAAAATAAAATTAGAATGAATAAGACCTCGAGTTTGATAGCACAGCAGGATGACTGTAGTCAATAATAATTAATTGTACATTTAAAGATAACTAAAAGAATATAATTGGGCTGGGTGCAGTGGCTCACATCTGTAATCCCAGCACTTTGGGAGGCTGAGGAAGTCAGACCACTTGAGCCCAGGGTTTCAAGACCAGCCTGGGCAACATAGCGAGACCCTGTCTTTACAAAAAATACAAAAAATTGGCCAGGTATGGTGGCAGGTGCCCGTAGTCCCAGTTACAGGCTAAGAGGTGGGAAGATCACTTAAGCCCAGGAGGTTGATGCTACAGTGAGCGGTGACTGCGCCACAGCACTTCAGTTGAGGCCACAGAGCAAGACCCTGCCTCCAAAAAAATAATAGTAATAAGAGTGTAACTGGATTCTTTGTAACACAAAGGATAAATGCTTGAGGGGATGGCTACCCCATTTTACCTGATGTGATTATTACACATTACATGCCAGTTTCAAACTATCTCCTGTACCCCATATATGTGTATATATATATACCCCACATATATATATACACACACCCCATATATATATGTACCCCATATATATATAAAATTACTATGTATCCACAAATATTAAGATTTTTAAAAAAGATAGAGGTGCCTGATCACACCTCAGACCTTCTGAATCAGAATTTTAGGGTGAATGTACTAGATCCATCCCAGCAGAAGCCTGAGGCAGGGGAGGGCATGATGCAGTAAAGGTACTAAAAGAACTCCTGTGTGGCTGGAGCAGAGACTGATTGTCTTTAAACTCTTGATTGTGATCCTTGTGAATGAAAGCCATGTGAGCCCATACCACCAATACATGTACATTCCTTTTGAAATAAATTAGCTACCTGTACTACAATAAAATAAGCATGAATGTTTTTTAAAAGATGAAATAAAAATAGTCCTTCCTGACTGTTTTCATGTTCTAAAAACAACATGAAATTCTCATAATCACCTTTTGCTTTCTGTACCTATTTGGATAGTTTTATGTACTTTCTGAGATGGACAAACCACACTTTTGCAAAATATAAGCGTAGAGAATGAAGGGGAGGTAGATAGAGACTAGATTCTATAGGACTAGCAGAGCCAAGTATTCCTCTATCCTAAGTGCAATAGGAAGCAATTGGAAAATGTTAGGAAGGAAAATGATGTTAGATTTGCATCCTGGAAAAAAATTACTTTGGCTGCCCGATGGCAAAAAGATTTAGTACAGCAACTATGAACATGGGGAGTCCACTTCGGAATTTATGGCACTAGTTGTGATGAAAGGTGATTATGGCTTGAATTGGGCATTGCCAGTGAAGTTCCAAAGAAAAACAAGATAGATATTTTGGAGGCATACAGTATAGAATCTAGTGATGGATTGCCTGAGCACTGGCTGGGGGAGAAGGCAATGGTGACTTGTGGGTTTCTGGCTTGAGCTTCTGGATGTAAGATGAACAGTGGGAGAAGAACAAATTGTGGGTAGAAGGTGGGGTATCAGTCCAGGTTTAAATGTCTTGAATGTGAATCATCCAAATGATGATAGGAAGTTCACAACTGGATATGTAGGCTAAGCTTAGAAGTTCTGGGCTGAAAACTATAAATTTAGGAGTTGTCAGCACGTAGTACAGAAATTCCTCTACCTCCAGATATTATTTATTGATAGGAAATCTCTAAAGCAGAAGTGCCAAGGAGTTCCACAAAAATATTATACAAGATTAGATTTACAGGCCTGAAGATGAGGAATTAAAAATGAACAGGTAAGCAGATTCTGTAAAATGCAAGTCTCCCAAAATTGCTACAGCATTGGGACCACAGCTTATACGAGAATGTGGCAAATAAAGTACAAATCAGTATTTCAGAAGCTCTCAAAGATACTTTAATGAGCATGTTACATTCTGGAGTAAGCCACAAACACTGGAAAGTGGCTCATGTCATGTAATTATTCATGAATAAAGGTCCAGGAACCTGTCACAAGTCTGCACACCACTAGGCTTGAGTAATTGGGAAAGCTAGACATGTCAGATGAGATTAAAGCAAGTACAGCACCATAGATTGTATGTTAGTATGAATTCAGGAGGAGAATGCCTAGGAATTTGATGTCTATAATAAGCCTTGGAAATTATGTTAGAGTTGCAAGAGATAAGTATGTCCTTTGTCCCCACCCCCTTAAACCATTATGCTCCTTAAGTATTAGAATACAGCTGATAATCATTTACAGGCTCTTAGATTCTCTGAAGGTTCCCCCCGACACCCAAGACACATGGGGCAAAATATTGTTATTTAATATGTTCTCTCTCCTCCTAGTGCTAAAAGCTTAAAAGAAGTCAAAGTGACTTCTTTTGCTGACCACTATGAAGAGGATTAAGTGAAGCCTATAGGATGTGTCCCTCCTCTTGTTGGATGCCGTCTCCTGATTCCTTTTCATCTGTTTCTTCCTGAGTCCTTTATACTACTACATACTGACTGTTAGAATTTTGGTTGCCACTGATCCACTTTATGTCCAGATCTTGATAAGTCCTTTCAGAAATAACGGTGACTCTGACTTAGAAACTCTCAGCAACCCCCAAATTTCCAAGGAAAGTGATACTATATTACATATCTATTTTTTCTTTGTCCATTGATTAATATATTAAATGAGATCATTTATATTCATCCTAAGAAATTGTCTGAAGTGAGCAAGAGCAGCACATAATGGCTAGTACCTTTGGCCTATTAATTTTCTAGGCACCTGAACTGAACACCAGGAATCTTCACTTCAGAAAATGTTAACTTGGGTCATATCAGCATTTAAAAAAGAACAACAGAGTGATGTACTTTACCAGTATTTGCATCCATAAATTAATATTTTTGTATCTTTCATTTCTGAATTACAGAAGGAGATTCATCAAACCCTGAAAGATAGCTCTTACAAGTGACTGACCCAATGTTAAAACTGAGTACAGGGGAAATGCTCTGTGTTTTAACTGGGCAAGGAAGCTTGCATAAATCAGTCGTCATGAAAATCCTCCTCACTGAGGTGCTTCTCCCTCTCTAACCCTCTGTCCCACAAATTTCTCCTTGATCATCTTTGTACCTTTTATAAATATCTGTTATTGCACTTATGAAACTAGATGATAACTAGACACATATTTGGCACTGTATCTAGACTGTCAGCTTCTTGAGCAGGTTTACTTTAATCATCTGGTGCTAGGCAGTAGAGCAATGTAGTTAAAGAGGGCAGGTTCTGGAGGCCAACTAGATTTCATTTCTGACTATTTATTTCTGACTATTTTATTTCTGATCTTAGGCAAGTTACCTATCCTCAACTTATTTGTAAAATCCAAATAATACTTCCCTCATGGAGTTGCTGGCAGGATTAAATACAGATTTTTCTAAATTATAGGCTGAAAACTGTTAGGAAATTTTTTGATATGAAGGAATTCCATACTTAGTGCCAATTACTGCTAACCAAGAACAAAGCAGAGGGAAGTGGATGTCTGAATATATCATTGCAGTGCTAAAAACCTTGCACACTGTTCCAGGCCTCTCCTCTTGTCTTTATTGATAGTTTAGCTCAGTGGTTTTTAGTATGAATCCCATATCTTCTCAAACATGTACCCCTCAAATCTACTAGCCCCCAACATCCACACCTGGTTTAGAAAGGTGTGTAGGCATCCTGTTTGTCACAGTGACAGACAGCTGCTACTGACATTTAATAGGTGAAATCATAAATGGGCCCAGGGATGCCATGGGCTCAGAAATGGAGAGCATAGTCTACATCAAAAATTATTCCACCCAAAATGCCAATAATATCTTACCTTGAGAAGCACTGGTAGTGCCCAGGTTCTTTTCTCTACTTAAATGCAAAAACAACTTTTCACAAAATTAATGTACTGTTTCATAAAGTCAGGATATGCCAAAGATCATTCCATATATATTACAGAGCATAGACCAACTTGGAAAATCTTTACATGTGTATTCTGTTATTTCTGTCTTTTCTGTGTATAAGTTCTTTTCAAGTTACTATAGTGAGTTTCAAATTTGTTATTTAAGAGTTCTATTATTCCATTAATTATGATCCGAAGTTTAAGATCTGTGGTGTTGAAAAGCACTGCAGCTCCTAAATATACAAAACCCTTGAACTCCTAAATGTACAAAGATCTTGTTTGGGCCAGACATGGTGGCTCACACCTGTAATCCCAGCCTTTGGGAGGCTGAGGTGGGAAGATTGCTTGAGCCTTGGATTTTGAGGCCATCCTGGGCAACATAGTGAGACCCTGGCTCTACCACAAAAAAAAAAAAAAAGAAAAAAAAGAACACTAGGCATGGTGGTGTGCCCCTATAGTCCCAGCTACTCAGGAAGCTAAGGTGGGAGGATCACCCGAGTCCAGGAATTCGAGGCTGCAGTGTGCTGTGATTGCGCCACTGCACTCCAGCCCGAGCAGCAGAACAAGACCCTGTCTCTTTAAAAAAAAAAAGATGATTGAGTTTGATAATCAGGAAACTTAACCAAATCTTATATGTAAGCAAATAAATGTTTTTATTTGTTTTGTTTTGAGACAGGGTCTCACTCTGTCACCTAGGCTGGAGTGCAGTGTCATGATTTTACCTCACTGCAACCCAGCCTCCCAGGCTCAGGTGATCTTCCCACCTCAGCCTTCCAAGTAGCTGAGACTACAGGCATGTACCACAATGCTCAGCTAATTTTTGCATTTTTTATAAACATAGGGTTTCACCATGTTGTCCAGGCTGGTCTCAAACTCCTGAACTCAAGTGATCCACCCATCTTGACTTCCCACAGGGCTGGGATTATAAGCGTGAGCCACCGCACCTGGCCAAAATAAGTTTTATTAGAAATAACTCACTTTGGGAGGCTGAGGAGGGCAGATCACTTGAGGTTAGGAATTCAAGAGCAGCCTGGACAACATGGAGAAACTCCATCTCGAATAAAAATACAAAAATTAGCTAGGCGTGGTGGCGTGCAAAAAAAAATTAAAAAAAGAATAACTAATGCATGTGAAATTCAAATATTAGTAAGTATTCAAAATCAGATATGAAAGTAAAAATGCAAAATAGGGTGATATCACTGGTTGATATGATTAGTGAGATGAAGATTATTATGGTAAATTCATCTAATAATTATTGGTATACAACACGATTAATATATATTCAATCTACAAGAGTCATATATGCAAATATGAAATAAACACCTTAAATGAGAAGAAGGGAGAAAACATGGAGAATGAAGAAAGTTGGGTGTATTCTTTTCAGTCTTCCCCTCCCATATCTCCAACTGAGGCCAGCATGACTAATACTGAGAAAGAGTAAGGCAAATGAGTAATTATTGTGCTCTTTTACTGTTATTGAAGGTCACTGTTTAGCACTCCCTCGCCATTCCCCTACCACTCCCCTTTGCCTCAAACTCATTAAGCTCTTTTCTTTGTATTTCCTGATAACAGCTGACAAGGACCCGCTCTCATCTGTAATGACAGGTGAGGGTATTGGTGATAAGTAGAGTTAATAAAGCTTCTCCAGTGATTTAGAACTATAACCCTCTGAGTATTATCATGGGGGGAATAGATGAAAAAGCCCATTTCATTTCGTGCAGTGTCCTTCAAACTGCTGATTATGAAATCATTTTAGAGGGTCTGAGAAATAATTGTGGAATTACAATGAAACATAATAGAAAATATCAGTGGACACTGGGAGATCAGTCAGAGTGGTGGGGAAAAACTATAGGGAAAGGACGCAAACCTTCTGAAAGATCAGAAGGTTCTGCAGAGCCCCAGGGGAGAATAGCTGAAGGCAGCTCTTCTATAACCCTGAGGCATTGGGCAAGGAGTAGGTACAAGAGAGTGTAGGGGAATTTATCTTAAGCTTTTTTACTTATGTTAACCAAGAACTGACCTTTGATCATCCATGGGGACATTCTCCCTAAAAGGGGAACAATAAATGTTAATTACCTACAGGTTGTTTTTGCTCCAGACTTTTGGCATTGTGCCTGCACCGAATAAAAGCAAGTAGCTCCAGCTTCTCGGGGCTGCTTTCTGGTGACTAGAGCCAGGCAGTCACCTAGCTGCTCTTACACTGCATACCTGTGTCGGAGTACTCATTTCATCCATCGGCCAGGGTCTGTGGGACAGACCCAGCAGACACACAGATCCTTGGCAGGAACTGGGTACAGCTGGTGCAACCAGTTGCCATTAGTGATCTGAGGGAGAAAGCAGAAAGGCACTGAGTGAATCTATGCATGGGCTGGGGTGGAGTTGTTTTTGTTTTTTTGCTTGCTGTCTAGTTTGGTATTCTGGTATGTATGTATGTATGTATGTATGTATGTATGTATTGTTTTTTTGAAATGGAGTCTCACTCTGTTGCCCAGGCTGGAGTGCAGTGGAGTGATCTTGGCTCACTGCAAGCTCTACCTCCTGGGTTCATGCCATTCTCCTGCCTCAGCCTCCCAAGCAGCTGGGACTACAGGTGCCCACCACCACGCCCAGCTAATTTTTTATATTTTTAGTAGAGACGGGGTTTCACCATGCTAGCCAGGATGGTCTCGATCTCCTGACCTTGTGATCTGCCCACCTCAGCCTCCCAAAGTGCTGGGATTACAGGCGTGAGTCACCATGCCTAGCCCCAGTATTCTGGTATTTATAACATAAGGTTAATAGTTTATAGTTGACTTTATATTGACATAATTTGCAGTTGGTTGTAAAATAAAGAGCAGGGGAGTTCTTATATTGCCTTAAGCAAAAGTGTTAAGACTTTCAACTGAGTTTTGTTTGTAAACATTTAGTAGCTCAATTAATTGTAGTTATTTATAATATATTGTTTTAGTTTCCTATTGTTTCCATAACAAATAACTACGAAGATAAATCTTTTAGTATATAGTTTTGTACAAGTCTGATAAGAGTCTCACTGGGCTGGGAATGAGGGTGTTGGCCAGGCTGCCTTCCCTTCTGGAGGTTCTTTGGGAGAATCCATTTCCTTGCCTTTTCCAAGCTTCTAGAGGCTGCCTACATTGCCTTACTCATGGATCTTCCCCCGTGTCCTCAAAGCCACACAGAATTTCTTTGATCCTTCTGCAGTAGTGATATCTGAATGAAGTCCCGAAAGGTTCTCTTCTTTTAATGACTCACGTGATTTCACTAGGCCCACTCAGATAATCTAAAGTAACCTTCCCATCTTAAGGTCCTTAACCTTAATCACATCTGCAAAATTCATTTGACCATGTAAGGTAACACATTCACAAGTTCTAGGGATTAGAATTCAGCCATCTCTGGGAGACCATTTTCTGCCTACCACCGTTGTCTATGTTGATTCCAAATGGAATGTTTTCTTGGAAAATAAATGTATATAAAAAAATTAGTTGATTTTGGTTGGGTATGGTGGCTCACACCTGTAATCCCAGCACTTTGGGAGGCTGAGGCAGGCAGATCACTTGAGGGCAGAAGGTCGAGACCAGCCTGGGCAACATAGTGAGACCCCTGACTTAAAGAAAAAATAGGCTACAACCGGACATGGTGGCTTACGCCTGTAATCCCAGCACTTTGGGAGACCGAGACAGGTGGATCACCCGAGGTCAGGAATTCAAGACCAGCCTGACCAACATGGTGAAACTCTGTCTCCACTAAAAATACAAAAATTAGCCAAGCGTGGTGGTGCATGCCTGTAGTCCCAGCTCCTCGGAAGGCTGAGGCAGGAAAATCACTTGAACCTGGGAGTCAGAGGTTGCAGTGAGCCAAGATCGCACCACTGCACTCCAACCTGGGCAAGAGAGTGAGACTCCATCTCAAAAAATAAAAAAAAATAAAAATAAAAAAGAAAAACATAGTACAATGTGTATGGTTATGGCAAAAATAATGAAAGTGGTATCCGAATGACTAAAGTTTGGGAAACCCTGCACCTGAGAGGTGGCCCAGTACCCGGAAGGAGTAGAGTGCAGGCCATAGAGGCAGTGGATCCACCCAGACTCCCATTTGCTCTGCTGCAATCAGGTGGCTCTGTCCAAGACTCTAGCCACATTTATTCAGTTTCTTCATCCCAAAGAAGGGATTGTACCAGACAAGTAGTCTCCAAAGGTTCCTCCAGCTCCAATTTACTCTTTCTCTGTAAATGGATATTTGTGTTAGGAATTTCAATGTCAGGGCCAAGCACAGTGTGAAATATAAACATTATAAGCTATTTAAAAGGTGAAAACACTGGTTCTCTCTGTAAATGCTGCCAAATGTAGTGTCAAGCCTGCAATGTCAAGCCTTGGTTGATTATTTAAATGACTGCTATCATACTTGTTAGGGGTTGTCTTGCCATGAATGGATATCCTTTTTTTTTTTTCTTTTTCTATTTGTTTGTTTGCCCGTTACTAATACCATTTCACAGTAGTGAATGCTCATCATTAGTTGCACACATAAAACAGTTATATATTCTTTGAGAACATTTCTTGAACTTAGGAAATACTGGAAGAACAGAGCATGGACAGTTGGTGGAACAGGACCTCAACATTAGGTAGATATTTAAAAGGACTGGTGGTTCTTTTTTTTTTTTTTGCGACAGAGTCTTGCTCTGTCACCCAAGCTAGAGTGCAGTGGCACGATCTTGGCTCACTGCAAGCTCTGCCTCCCGGGTTCACACCATTCTCCTGCCTCAGCCTCCTGAGTAGCTGGGCCTACAGGCACCCGCCACCACATCCAGCTAATTTTTTGTTGTTGTTGTATTTTTAGTAGAGACGGGGTTTCACCATGTTAGCCAGGATGGTCTCAATCTCCTGTCCTGGTGATCCGCCTGCCTCGGCCTCCCAAAATGCTGGGATTGCAGGTGTGAGCCACCGTGCCCGACCTGGACTGGTGGTTCTTAGCACATTCTTCAGGTACACCCTTACTTATAGGATGTTTCAATTCTGATAACTCTTAGTGACTTTTTGTTCTTTTATTTAAAAATACATACTGAAGAGATTTTTTTTTTCTTTTGAAATGGAGTTTTACTCTTGTTGCCCAGGCTGGAGTGCAATGGTGCAGTGTTGGCTCACTGCAACCTCTGCCTCCCAGGTTCAAGCGGTTCTCCTGCCTCAGCCTCCTGAGTAGCTGGGATTACAGGCATGTGCCACCTCACCCAGCTAATTTTGTATTTTTAGTAGAGATGGGGTTTCACCATGTTGATCAGGCTGGTCTCGAACTTCTGACCTCAAGTGATTCGCCTACCTCGGTCTCCCAAAGTGCTGGGATTACAGGCGTGAGCCATTGCGCCCAGCCCTGAAGATGTTTTTAAATTTCTTTCTCCAGTAAGAAAAATTTCAAACTTCTGTATCCCATTCAATATTCCCTAAAATAAAATCAAGTTTGTCCTGAAATATGGTTTTAAAAACTGAAAATCTATTTTCTTTGATTACCTCATAAATAACAAGTGTTTCATATCAGCTCTCCTGTCTCTTCCTTCTCCACCCTTTTCCTCCCTTTCATGTTGTGCCAGTCACACAGGTGGATGCTCAGTATCACCCCACAGCACAAGATAAATAAGCTTGGAAGGTTTCCTAGCAACATATTGTTCTGGGAACCTGCTCTGTTTCCCTGAACAAGATGAAGCCAAATATCCTAGAATCTCAGCCAGATGGGAAAGGATTAGCTTATTGAGAGTGTTATTGCCTTTTTTTTTTTTTAATATTTCACTTTGAAATGAACCTCTTAATGTAAGTAGTAAAAGTGACTTTTAAAAGGACATGTAAAATATCTTTTAAAAGAATATTTTTTCTCTTACATGTAAAAAAATATATATAATAGTTTGAAGTTTAAAAATATGGTTTCAGAATTCTCTAAGCACAAGCTTCCAGTATGTAATTCAGTCACTGGTGACTGGATCCATTTTAGAACCATGTAGAAAATACTTCCACATGGAACTAATACTCAGCCTGGTGTCCAGTGGTATGGTATTCCTGCAGTAAAAATACTGAAATACTTCTGCTCTGGTGCTAAAATGACTCCAGGAGTAGGCTCTCTCCTAACAATACCTTTAGCTGCTCCCCTTGGCCCTTGCGTCTGGTCCTAGGGAAACATTGGAGACACCTTGTCACTCCTTAAAACCTTGAAGCTTCCCCTTTTTCTATAACTCCAGGACTATTTTAGTGCTAGTGATTTACAACTTCATCTTCAGAGTCTATTTTGGTTTTCTCAGTGTATGATTAAAGTATATAGAGAAAATAAAACTGAAAGAAATTGAGACTGCTATCAAAGCCAAGAAAAATAATGTCATTGTTGTTTTGTTAACATATGATCGTGTATATTTCCCTTGTTTATCTAATGATCTGTGAGGCTACACAGTTGGCAGCTGGTGCTTTCCTTTCTATTGCACTCTAGTTGGTCACAGTATACTTGTTAGAGGTCTCTGGAGATGGAGTAATAAAGGATTCGTGTTTCTTATAACAGTATTCAGCAGTGGTTTTGCAATTCAGTTTCACCCTGGGAAATGTCCTCACTCATTGTTTGGCTGGGGAGACATTCCCTCATCAGCCAGATGAATATTCTCATAATGTGGTTGTTGACTGGTTTGTGTCATCTATCAGGTTTGAACTGAGTTTGTGAAACTTCCCAATTGTGGTCGGAAGCTGATAATTCTAGTACTTCATAGTGTTCCTGGATAGGAAAAACAAAGTAATTAGAATAAGATGGGAATGACACCTGGTGTCTTTGTTTTTATGTAACAAATTATTTGGCCAGATGCCAGAGAATTAATACTGTCCTCATTTTAATGAAAATAAGGAAATTGTGAGATAATTTTATATTCATGCTAGGTGTTTTCCATTCTCTTTTGCTCTCTCACTCATATGTATATGTTTTCTAAATACCATATTTTAAACTCAACAAGAAACAATCTGTTGAGGGCCTAGTATGAGCCAAATACCACTAGGTATTATGGCAGATACTGAGGGCAACACATCATCCTTTCCTTCTCAGAATCTGCAAGAAGTTTGCAACATAGCATGTTTGTAATCTTAAACCAAACAAAAACATTAAGGAAAGGTTTTGATGTTTAAAGGAATCATGGGCTAGGCACAGTGGCTCATGCCTGTAATCCCAGTGCTTTGGGAGGCTGAGGAAGGAGGATCACTTCAGCCCAGGTGTTTGAGACCAGTCTCAGCAGCATAGCCAGACCCCACTTCTACAAAAGTTAAAATAAAATAAATAAGTAAAGGAATTCTATAACTTTGTCCAAAGAAAGACTAAAAGTATATTTAATATGTATTATGGAACAGAATAAGTTCTAATACCTTAATTTTGATTGAATACTTGTTTTTAAAAAAATTTAAAAATGTCCATGAACCAGGCATTGTTTTAGATACCTCTCTGTTAACTCATTTAATTCTCCTGACACCATTATGAGGTAGAAATTTTGTTTACCTGCTATTTTATAGACGAAGAAACTGAGGCTAGGAGAGTTTTTTGTTTGTTTGTTTTAAAAGACTGAGTCTCATTCTGTTGCCCAGGCTAGAGTAAGTGGCCGTCATAGTGCAGTGCAGCCTGGAACTTGTCCACTCAAGCAATTCTTCCATCTCAACCTCCCAAGTAGCTGGGGCTATAGATGTGCACCACTGTCCCCTAAGAGAGGTTAAATATCTGTTTATTGAGGGCTTTTATACTATGCTGTGCTTATTTGTTTATTTTTAAAATTTGAAGAGTCCATAGGATTCTAGTCTTTTTTTCAGAAAAGAGTAAACTACTGTCTTTTGTGGATGACATAATTTTCACAAGAAATAAATGAGTTGTTTAGATGACTTTCTATTATCTCATACAGCACAATGATTCTATATTTGAGTTTTCATTGTCAAACACTAAAACCTTTCAGTATACTAACTCCATTTTAGAATATTTTCTTTTTTTTTTTTTTTTTTGAGACTGAGTCTCACTCTATCACCCAGGCTGGAGTGCAGTGGTGCAATCTTGGTTCATCACAACCTCAGCCTCCCAGGTTCAAGCAATTCTCATGCCTCAGCCTCCAAAGTAGCTGGGATTACAGATGCCCACTACCATGCCCGACTAATATTTTTAATTTTAGTAGAGATGGGGATTTACCATGTTGGCCAGTCTGGTCTCAAACTCCTGACCTCGAGTGATCCGCCTGCCTCAGCCTCCCAAAGTTCTGGGATTACAGACATGAGCCACCATGCCCAGGCCATTTTAGAATATTTCTTGTAGCTAAATTTTTTACTTGTATAACATAATAATTTTCATTTTAAACATAATAGAAGGATATGAGTGAATTATACTTAAGAAAGTTAAAATTAATAGCACTATTAAATACATTAACAAGAGAAGTTTGTGACATCAGCAATTTTAGAAGTGGACAAACTGTAGCCTGTTTCTGTAAAATAAGTTTTCTTGGAACACAGCCAGACTCATTTGTTTAGGTATCACTCATGGCAGGTTTTGTGGAATAATGACAGAGTTGAATCTTTGCAACCTAGACTATATGACCCACAAGGCCTAAAATATATACTGCATGGACCTTTACAGGAAAAGTTTGCCAGCCCCTACTCTGGAGTCTGTATTTTTCTCCTAACTTTGAGTTGGGCATGTTCCCTTAGAATGCCAGAAATTTAGCAAACACATCTGAATTTTTTTTCATAAATGGCGCCCTTGTCTAACATGGTTTTCCTCAAATCCCTGCAGGTACCAACCAAGAAGCTGAAGAAATATGAGAAGGAATATCAGACAATGCGAGAGAGTCAGCTGCAACAGGAAGACCCAATGGATAGATACAAGGTATGAGAAATATGTTGCACCTATCAACGTACCTTCTTTTTTATTTTAAATGAGACTGAGTCTTGCTGTGTTGCCCAGGCTGATCTTGAGCACCTGGCCTCAAGCAATCCTCCCACTTCAGTCTCCCAAGTAACTGGGATTACAAGCACGAGCCACCATTCCCAGTAAAGTACCTTTTTTTTTCTTTTTTTTTTTTTACTTAAAGCAGCAGTTGTGGCAAGTTCAATTCCCTCTGTTCCTCCTCGATTGATTTAGACACTCTCTGATCATGCTAACTGTCCAGGTATGTTTTCATTTCAGGAGATTCCCAAATAGCCAACCATAATATTTCTTTTCTTTCAGTTTGTATATTTGTAGGTAACTCCAGCTGTTGCATTTATACTGGGAATCTTCATAAGAAGCTGAGAGAAAGAGAGGGAAAAAGAAAGTGGCTTTCTACTTTCAAAATGAAACAAAAGGAAAATGGCAAAGTACTGTTTTAGCTGTGCATGGCCATGTCCACAGAGACTTGTAGCAGGTGAACCGTTCCAAGACTGACACAAGGATGTTTCAAACTTGCCTCTATCTGTAGCACATGTTAAAAATACCAACTCACTTGGAAGGAAAAATAAAAATCACAAAGGTATATTGAGCACAGTAATGGTGTTTGTTGCAACATTTATTTCCACAGATGAATTTTTGAACAACAGTGATATTTGACTTATAGTATGAAGTTTCAGAATCAAAAGAATTTCATTTTAATACGTTCATTAATTGTGAATCTCTTCAGTGGTAATTAGCAACACTGTTCCCAGGATGCAATGTTGGGAAACACTTATTTCCAACTTATTTTTTTCCAAGTAAAATATTGTCTCTCTTCAACATGCTTTAATTTTTCAGACTCATACAGATACATAATAGCTCCTTCTCCCTCCACATCAGTATACTAAGATAAAAGAATACTGTATTTTCAGCACTAAGCAGCAGTGCCGAAATGTCCTGCCAATAAATGGACTGTGTGACATTATTAATTAAATCACCCACATTGGGATGACTTCCACTTTTGTAACTAGAGTTATCTTTATGTGGTCAGAGCTGGACATAGGCAGCATAGTCACACAGAATATCTTATCTCTGTTGCTGAATTGAATAACACGGGATGTGTACAGAGGAACATGGTAGGAGTATGTAGATTTTGTAGTCAGACAGACCTGAACTCAAATCCTGCTCATTTTTTTAGAGCACAGGATTTGGACTCTATATTGAGGGTTTTAATCCCTATGCCACCATTCAGCATCTTGGACTAGTTATTGAACCTCTTCCTTATCTGTAAAAGATATAGTGTATCTGCTTCCTTGGTGGATTATTACAAGGATGAGGGATGCTGTATGTTAAGGACTCAGCTTATAGTTGCATTCAATAAATGGCTGTTATTTTATGAAGCCTACTACTACAGATTATGCAATTATTACTAGAATAATGCCAACTTATGTGGGTCTTCCCCTCTAGTCCCTTATTGATTGTTCCCATTTCTCTCAAGTATTGCCAACTAATAATCTCCCCTTGCTTATAGAAGTGGTTCAAGATCTGATGATAAAATCCCACATACTTCTATAGCAGGTAATTATTAACAGATAAGGTGTTTACAGATAACATTTGAAGCTAATTTTCACCACCAACATCCCCTCAATAAAACCAACTTTTAATGTAAATCACATGGCATGCTGCTTTAGAAAGGCTGGAAGGTAGTAATTATAAACTATTATTAAGCATCCAAAATGAAGCTCTCCTTTTGCTAACATCATTCTGATTTTCTTATTACTACCATTGTTGTGAATAAATTCTGTGAAGAATGCTTTAAAATAAGAGAGAAATGGAAGACCAAACTTGTACATTTAAAATCAGGCTGGAATTGAACTTGTTATTGTGTCTTAAATCATTTTTTGTGCCAAAGCAGGTATGTATACATTAATAGTAAGATGTATATTATTTTTAAATTACTTATAGCATGTAAGATTATCAATGTGTATAGTTTTTATTGAGAGATTAAAGTAGGATTAAACTTTTTGTTTTGAAAGCAGGCATTACTTTTTAAGTTCAAGTATTGTTGCTTCTTATTTGCACTTATCTGATACCCTCTATCGCTATTTCTTTTAGATTATTGTGGTAACTTGTCAGTACATTCATCTAATGTCTCTATACTCTTTTAATAATGTCTAGGCATTTGTCCTGGTAATACACTTGGCAAATTTATAGTTCTTAGATTACAATTACACCTTCAAGGTGGCAGTCAACAACATAAGTTTCTAACCATCAACATATTTGGTTTTTAAGATGATCAACATGTAGTTTAAGAAGCCATATTATAATTATCTTAATTAAAGTAGCAAAGTTAGAAAATACCTTTTACATCTTCTAAATTTAATCCTGTGAAGAATAAGATCTCTGTCCTGGGAATGAGCACTTTATAATTCATAGATCTTGGACTGGGAACCCAGTTAATGTAAACTCTTAAAGACTGACTTGGGAACATCTTGAAGGGCATTGAGTGAGAACTTGCACCAGTTCAGTGACAACCCCTCCTCAACATTAGAATCTATATTGCTTGAAAAGTCATTTCCACACCCTAGCTTGCCATATGACAAGAGAGTTAGGAAGGTTGTGGGAAATTTATTTATTTATTTATTTATTTATTTTTATTTTTATTTATTATTTTTTTTTTGAGACGGAGTCTGGCTCTGTCGCCCAGGCTGGAGTGCGGTGGCAGCATCTCAGCTCACTGCAAGCTCCGCCTCCCAGGTTTACGCCATTCTCCTGCCTCCGCCTCCCAAGTAGCTGGGACTACAGGCGCCCGCCTTGTCGCCCAGCTAGTTTTTTTTATTCTTTAGTAGAGACGGGGTTTCACTGTATTAGCCAGGATGGTCTCGATCTCCTGACATTGTGATCCGCCCGTCTCGGCCTCCCAAAGTGCTGGGATTGCAGGCTTGAGCCATCGCGCCCAGCCTGGAAATTTATTTTTTAAAGCCCACATATGTTATATAATAAGATATTTTAAGAGGTATTTCAGTTCAATACTATTTCTCTTAGACATGGTGGCATATGTAAAAGGGCTATCACAGGGAACCTGGAGGTGGGATTAAAGATCCAACAATGTAGATGTAGCTCTCAACAGTCATATTTCTTGCTATATCTATGTAAACATGTGTTTGATGTCTATTTTATGACATATGTAAATATCTTCATGCTCAGGTTATATCGCTATAGTCACCTTTATTCAACACTTAAATCTCAACCACAAAGAAAGAAATGAAATAATGTTAGTATAAATTTAAATTTTAAAACTTGACATATCATGAAAATCTTCTGGAATTAGGAAGTAGTGATGATTGCACAACTTTGTGAATATACTAAAATCATTACATTGCACATTTTAAAACATGACTTTTATAGTATGTGTTAATTACATCTCCAAAAAAAAAAGCAGAATGTTCCAGGAGGATTGTCATTTAGGCTACCCTTTTCCTTTCATGAACCCTAAGTCACACCAGAGGTACCTGTTTAGAAGCCTTGCAGGAGGGAGAGCTTCCTGTTGAAATTAGAGCTAATTAGAGACTGTTGATCTTTTATGTGTTCATATTTGTAGAATAAAAGCCAACACAGTGGGTGGTACATTAGTTTTAGTGAAGCCCATTAATTTCCAGATAGAACATATGTTGTACATTGTATGTATACACACAGATATAAACATATATACGTAGGTCATACACACATATACATGCACTGCCTGTGCTACCTGGGCTTGGCATCAGTTTATATTTTAATCTCAGTGAACACCATAATGACTGCTTTATAGCCTTTATTCTTTCTGTTTCTCTTCATGACTAGATTCCAAGAGACAGAAAGGAAACTTTTTTGGAAGAACAATGTAGAATATTTATTTCAAATCTCTTTTATCTTCCTTCTTAACTTGGACCTGACCAGATTTGTGTAAAATTCTTTGTCTACTCTAATATTTTGGTTTGTAAATTTAGTGATTGATTTCTAGTAAGCTGAAATTAGGATAAAGATTTGGCTGTAGAAGTAAGCATGTTTTCATTTTATACAGGTTCCCCAGAAAACACACATTCATCAATATGTGTAGCTGTTTTAGTGTATTTTAGAAACTAGTAACTAAGCCCTTAATAAGCAAAGTTACCAATTTCAGAAATTAAAATATTTTCTATCTTAAAGAGATGAATTGTTTCTATTGTGAGGAAAGTTTTCTAGTGATGGTGTCAGTTGATGGTACTTTTGGAGATCTTTAGCCTTCATCTACCTTTGGAGAATGATATGCTTTTCTGGTTTAATTAAAGAACTATTTGCACAAATGTGAACTAAGCCTTAAAAAACACAGCTAATTGACTGGGCATGGTGGCTCTCGCTTGTAATGCCAGCACTTTGGGAGGCTGAGGTGGGTGGATCACTTAGGTCAGGAGTTCCAGACCAGCCTGGCCAATACAGTGAAACCCTGCTTCTACTAAAAAATACAAAATTAGCTGAGTGTGCTGGCAAGCACCAGTAGTCCCAGCTACTCGAGAGGCTGAGCCATGAGAATCGCTTGAGCCTGGGAGGGGAGTTACAGTGAGCCAAGATCATGCCACTGCACTCCGCCTTGGCAACAGAGCCAGGCTCTTTCTCAAAAAAAAAAAAAAAAAAANGGCATATGTAAAAGGGCTATCACAGGGAACCTGGAGGTGGGATTAAAGATCCAACAATGTAGATGTAGCTCTCAACAGTCATATTTCTTGCTATATCTATGTAAACATGTGTTTGATGTCTATTTTTATGACATATGTAAATATCTTCATGCTCAGGTTATATCGCTATAGTCACCTTTATTCAACACTTAAATCTCAACCACAAAGAAAGAAATGAAATAATGTTAGTATAAATTTAAATTTTAAAACTTGACATATCATGAAAATCTTCTGGAATTAGGAAGTAGTGATGATTGCACAACTTTGTGAATATACTAAAATCATTACATTGCACATTTTAAAAACATGACTTTTATAGTATGTGTTAATTACATCTCCAAAAAAAAAAGCAGAATGTTCCAGGAGGATTGTCATTTAGGCTACCCTTTTCCTTTCATGAACCCTAAGTCACACCAGAGGTACCTGTTTAGAAGCCTTGCAGGAGGGAGAGCTTCCTGTTGAAATTAGAGCTAATTAGAGACTGTTGATCTTTTATGTGTTCATATTTGTAGAATAAAAGCCAACACAGTGGGTGGTACATTAGTTTTTAGTGAAGCCCATTAATTTCCAGATAGAACATATGTTGTACATTGTATGTATACACACAGATATAAACATATATACGTAGGTCATACACACATATACATGCACTGCCTGTGCTACCTGGGCTTGGCATCAGTTTATATTTTAATCTCAGTGAACACCATAATGACTGCTTTATAGCCTTTATTCTTTCTGTTTCTCTTCATGACTAGATTCCAAGAGACAGAAAGGAAACTTTTTTGGAAGAACAATGTAGAATATTTATTTCAAATCTCTTTTATCTTCCTTCTTAACTTGGACCTGACCAGATTTGTGTAAAATTCTTTGTCTACTCTAATATTTTGGTTTGTAAATTTAGTGATTGATTTCTAGTAAGCTGAAATTAGGATAAAGATTTGGCTGTAGAAGTAAGCATGTTTTCATTTTTATACAGGTTCCCCAGAAAACACACATTCATCAATATGTGTAGCTGTTTTTAGTGTATTTTAGAAACTAGTAACTAAGCCCTTAATAAGCAAAGTTACCAATTTCAGAAATTAAAATATTTTCTATCTTAAAGAGATGAATTGTTTCTATTGTGAGGAAAGTTTTCTAGTGATGGTGTCAGTTGATGGTACTTTTTGGAGATCTTTAGCCTTCATCTACCTTTGGAGAATGATATGCTTTTCTGGTTTAATTAAAGAACTATTTGCACAAATGTGAACTAAGCCTTAAAAAACACAGCTAATTGACTGGGCATGGTGGCTCTCGCTTGTAATGCCAGCACTTTGGGAGGCTGAGGTGGGTGGATCACTTAGGTCAGGAGTTCCAGACCAGCCTGGCCAATACAGTGAAACCCTGCTTCTACTAAAAAATACAAAAATTAGCTGAGTGTGCTGGCAAGCACCAGTAGTCCCAGCTACTCGAGAGGCTGAGCCATGAGAATCGCTTGAGCCTGGGAGGGGGAGTTACAGTGAGCCAAGATCATGCCACTGCACTCCAGCCTGGGCAACAGAGCCAGACTCTGTCTCAAGGAAAAAAAAAAAAAAAAAAAAAAGGCCGGGCGCGGTGGCTCATGCCTGTAATCCCAGCACTTTGGGAGGCGGAGGCAGGCAGATCACGAGGTCAGGAGATCGAGACCATCCTGGCTAACACGGTGAAACCCCATTTCTACTAAAAAAAAAAAAAAAAAAAAAATTAGCTGGGTGTGGTGGCTGGCACCTGTAGTCCCAGCTACTTGGGAGGCTGAGGCAGGAGAATGGTGCGAACCCGAGAGGCGGAGCTTACATTGAGCCGAGATCACGCCACTGCACTCCAGCCTGGGCGACAGAGCGAGACTCCATCTCAAAAATAAATAAATAAATAAATACACACACACACACACACACACACACACACACACACACACACAGCTAATTAATTAAATTCAGTGAATCTCCCAAAGCATAATAAAAGTTACCTGTTCTAGATGGGAAAATACTAAAAGAATCTGGAATGCTTACACTGTCGTGGGTTTGGGACACAGATAGTATTATGAATACATAATTTCTAATTGAAGTGTCTTATCCATGTTCAGTACAATTAAATTTAGAATGTTTAACCTCGTTCTTGAGATTAAACATAGTAATTTTTAAAATCAAAATGTAATTTAAACAAAGGAAATGATTCTTCTATGTTTCCAGTTTTTTTCTTGCACATACTAGTTTTTGTAGAGCAGTTGGTCCTACATGTAATTTCAAAGTAAGCTATTATGCATAGTAAAAATAATACAAATGAAATATTTGAAATAAAGCTTAATTGTACTTTTTTGCCATCCTTACATATCTAATGTAATAATTTAGAGCAATTACCACATTTCTTTTAAACTTGACAAATGAAGAAAAGTTTAAATTAGGATACATTTCTAACCTATAAAATGAGGGAGTAGATTTTTTTAAAACTGTTGGGCCCTTTTTGGTGTTGGACCCTTTCTTACTCAGGGGAGTCAAGATAAGTGAATCCATCTTTGAAAATTATTTTTCTGGCCAGACACGTTGGCTTACACCTGTAATCCCAACAGTTTGGGAGGCTGAGGCGAGTGGATCACTTGAGGTCAGGAGTTCGAGACCAACCTGGCCAACGTGGTAAAAACCCTTTCTCTACTTAAAATACAAAAATTAGCTGGGTGTGGTGGCACACACCTGTAGTCTTAGCTATTCAGTAGGCTGAGGCGGGATAATCTCTTGAACCTGGGAGGCAGAGGTTGCAGTGGGCTGAGATCGCACCACTGCACTCCAGCCTGGGTGACAGAGCAAGACTCCATCTAAAAGAAAACAAACAGAAAAAAAAAAAAAAAACACGTTTTTCTGCCAGAGCAAATAAACTTACATTTTATTATTTTTTCACATCACAGAGACTGTGTTGGCTTTTGGAAATATTATGTTATGAAATAATGTGCTTTTAAGGAATAGTAATAGACATGAGGTTGTTTTCTATATGCCTATGATAACTTAATGATAAACTTCAGAAGGCTTCCACTTTCTCTTTGAGCTTGGATAACCCAGAGAGTTCATTGTTGTAGGATGGTGAAGATGCGAAACTAAATCCTTTTGGCTTCTCAAGCAATATAGCTAATCAGGAGTGGGCGATTTCTAACAATGCTGGTCTTTTAGTCCCTTGTACTTAACCCTTGGGGGAAGAATATGCATTCGGCACACTAAGAATTTCTAGTATGTTTAGTGATGATCGTCAGAGTTTTCAAGAATCATTAATTTTTAGAAAGTTTTCTTTTCCGTTTAAGTATTACTGAGAAAATTACCTGACACTAATATGTTTCTATATCATCTAGAATGCATTTGCTTTTTGAAAATTTGATTTGTGTGCTAGAGTAGAGCAGGGATCTGCAAACTGTGGTTTATAGGCCAAATCTGGCTCACTACCAGTTTTTGTAAACCAAGTTTTATTGGAATACAGCCACACCTATTTATTTATTTATTATGTATGGCTGGTTTTGTATGACACTGGTAGAGTTGAGAAATTTCAACGTAGACCATGCGACCTGCAAAGTCTAATATATTTACTGTCTGGCAATTTACACTAGAAGTTTGCTGACCTCTATGCAAGAGTATAATCTAAGATAGTTTTTTAAGTGCTAAAAGAAATGCAGTCTGTTTGGCCAGCTGTCATTTATTACTGACAAGATTTTGTTTTTAGTTTGACATTTAAAATTTTGAAATTTTCCACTACAAAGATAAAATTGGATGTGATGAGTAAAGTAAAAAGCTTCAAATATCCATATTTTCTTTCTCAGATCTTCATTTAAGGACAACATAGATATTTAAACATTTTATCTGTAGGCATTTGAAAACTTGAATATGATAGCCGTCAACTCTTTTAAAAGAGGTATCCAAAAGAAAATATGTGAGCGTTGAGTGTGGTGTTGCTAATAAATTTGCACAGAGTCTTTTAGGAAAACATTTTCTCCTGACCCTTAAAAGGCTTTAAAACCATGTGCCAAGAATTCATCATAGCAGCAGACAACACCCAAAATATTGAGCTAGGGTTTATAAAGCCACCTCCCTCCTCGTCATTTTTTCCTTTAAAGCTTAGTTTCTTTACTTTTAATTACAAGTTCACATTTCTCTGGTTTCTCATCTTGGAATAAATGACATTCACAATCCCTTGAACTGCTTCACCCAGACTTCAGCCCCCAGGTACACGTGAGATCCAGGATCCATTTTTTTTTTTTTTTTTTGCATTACCCTGCCCAGCAATTTCATTCTTTTGTCTGAAGATGAACTGTTTTGCAAGATTTCTGACCTTGTCATATAAGGAAGTTCCTTCCACCCAGCTTTAACAACACAGTATCAACACCTCACACCGTAGTTCCTTAATAGTTCCACGTACAGCATTTTAGTCGTTCATGCAAACTGTAAACAGCAGTGTGGAGAGGGAGGAGTTTGAGGATATGAGTCTTCCTAAGTTGAGACTTGCCCACTAGCTGCCTCAAGTATACTTTGTTCCATTCAATGTTTGCAGTCACAGAGAGAACTTAGAGTTATATGACACTCGAAGGAAAAGCAAAAGAGCATTAAGAAGTGTCTGTTTTTGTTATTGCCATTTCATAAATATTTTAGTAGGTGTTCAATTTCATTGGATATTCTTTTTTTTTTTAATTGTCTTTGTACCTATGATTGAAAACGGTAGTTGGTCTATGACTTTTGAGGAGGTAAGTTTCTTTTTTTAATCTATGTATGTCTGTAACATCGGTGTCTGTCTCTTTGAAAAATGCAGTATCCTCCTCCCAAAAGTTACTAACCAAACTTTCCCAGCTGTACATCTCGTATCCATGAGGGGTGAAACTATGAGGACAGTTGTTATCTGCTTTTTATTCAAGTGGTGTCAGTTGTGTGAGATGGGGAGTATATGTTTCAGACAGTGTGATGTGAGTGTTAAGAGTTATGTAAGCAGTGTCTCCTATAATCTTTTCTGAAAGGCAAGAGGGAACCAGTTTGCCTGTTTTGTTTACAGGCTTTGAGCAGTCAGCACATCTGCTTGTGCAAACTTAGAGCATATGAATTTCTCTGGGCTGACTAAGGTTATTGGGGCTGACTTTGAGTCTGTCTCCCATGGGCAACCCTTGTTAACATTTCAAAATGAACCAAGCAGGGTTACTACCTTTCCCCAGACCATCAAAACCAAACTCTCTTCTCCATTCTAGAATACAGGCAAACTTTTTCTGGAATGGGTCAGTATTGAAAACAGTTTTGGCTCCTTGAGAAGAACTGTAAAAGACAGCCAAGTAATATAAGCTCTGTTTAGCCCTCAGTAGGTAAGTGTGGGCAAGTTCTTTGTAGAAAATCTCCATCTCAGTAGCAGGGTCTCACTGTAGTGCTCAGTAGCACTCACCCTGGGTTCATACTTTGGAGGATGATACTGCATTTTTGGCCCTGTAGCTTGCTTTCCCACTTGTCTGTGAGTGCAGAGCAGGAGTCTGACACTTCCCACTGTGCTGCTTGCTTTGCAGACACTAAATTGAAGCTTCTTGCTAAAGCAAAAGCCAGTAGGCGTGCCCTCTAGGCTATTTTGCTTTGCAGGGACCGAGACTCTCAGTTTCTCCCAAATCTTTTCCCACCCTTGCCCTTGCCCCTTTAACTGTGTGTCTGTAAGGAAGGGTTTCAGTTGCAACAGTCACTGTAATGAGAAGTTACTAGTCAGAATTTCAGCTGAACTCACACCTCTTTCTTATATAACAGATAATCCATCAGACATTTATCTCTAATCAACAGTGAAGTAGCTACCTGGCATGATTTCTAAATACTTGAACAAAGTATTTTTCCACGAACATCCTATGACTTTACCTGGAGGTTACTTTAACTCAATTCTAAGCATATAATTGTAACCTGAAAAACTGGTAGTGACAACATTTTCACTTGTGCCAAATGGATGTAATGTACATAATAGTCGAGGGAGGTTTTTGTACTTTGGGGTTATACAAGTACAATTTCAATAGCAATAGGACACTTAACTCGGGAATAGCTATTGAAGTAGTCTTATCTTAGTTTCTTGAAGAGATTTATCAAGAAATGAGAAAAATCTCTTCCCTCGCTAAGCAGCTGCATTGTGAAATATGTCATGTTGAAATTGTGCTGGTATTGTTACTCTTTCCTGGCTAGTAGGAAATTTATTGAAAAAGCTTCTCAAATCTTTTTTTTAATCTAAGTTTCCTATAAGTATTTAAGTTTTTTTTTTTCCATGAAAAGAGTAATAGATAGATCAGAAATAAAGGCTAACTCTTCAGCCCCTGCTAGAAATTGTGTTACTTAGGCAAAGATTGAAAGATTTCATTGTAGAAGCTCTGGCTTTTTAGAAATCTGTTTTTTAGTCTCTACATTTATTAAGTTTCTGTGGGAGGGTGGAACTTCTGTAGATTGAGGGAACAGACAGAATCTGATGAGTACAAGTTGCCTCTACAAGAGCATACACAGTCTTCTCAGGAACATCTGGGGAAGAGTTCCTAGCAAGGCACCACTTCTGAGGGGTTACATTATATCTTGGTCAAAAAGGAGGATCCAATATGGTTTTGTGTAGAATATGACCTTCTAACAGAAGTGGACTTAAATTTTTTTTTCTCATTTTGGCATCTTATCCCTTCCAATGGAATTAAAATTCTGAATTTTTTTTTCCTTAATAAAACTATTTTTTAAATCCTATTACAAATATATATTCATTGTAGAAAACTTGAAAACATTTTTAAAAGGAAAAGGACAACAGTAAAGAAAATTCACTACCTACAGTCAGTATTTATTATTTATATTGTTATAATGAGATTCTCCAGTTATTTATTGGGGTTTTTTTTCCCCCTACAAGGCAGTGTAAGCATTTCCTGTTATTGTGTATTTCTTTCTTTCTTTTTTTTTTTTTAAAACAGGTTCTCACTCTGTCACCCAGGTGAGAATGCAGTGGCATGATCACAGTTCACTGCAGCCTTGACTTCCTGGGTTCAAGTGATCCTCCAACCTCGGCCTCCCCAGTAGCTGGGATCATGTGTGCACACCACACCACCCAGCTAATTTTTTTTTTTTTTTTTTTAGATGGAGTCTCACTCACTCTGTCGTCCAGGCTGAAGTGCAGTGGTGCAATTTTGGCTCACTGCGAGCTCTGTCTTTCAGGTTCAAGCAATTCTCCTGCCTCAGCCTCCCGAGTAGCTGGGATTACAGCTGTGTATCACCACACCCGCCTAATTTTTTATTTTGTTTTAGTAGAGATGAGATTTCACCGTGTTGGCAAGGCTGGTCTTGAACTGACCTTAAGTGGTCCGCCCACCTCAGCCACCCAAAGTGCTGGGATTACAGGCATGAGCCATTGCACCTGGCTGTACCCAGCTAATTAAAAAAAATTTTTTTATAGAGATGCGGTATTGCCATGTTGCCAAGGCTGGTCTTGAACTCCTGGGCTCGAGCAATCCTCCAGTCTCAGGCTCCCAAAGTGTTGGGATTACAGGCACCAGCCACTGCATCCAGCCTTCTCCAGTATTTTAACACTGAGTCGAATTCTATTGTGAATTTATTTAAAGTATGAAAGAGATTTGGGATTGTTTTTATCTTTTTTGGTAGATACGTTTTTCTTTTTTCTTTTTTTTTTTCTGAGACGGAGTCTCGCTCTCTCCCCCAGGCTGGAGTGCGGTGGCGCGAGCTGGGCTCACTGCAAGCTCCGCCTCCTGGGTTCATGCCATTCTCCTGCCTCAGCCTCCCGAGTAGCTGGGACTACAGGCCCCCGCCACCACACCCAGCTAATTTTCGTATTTTAGTAGAGACAGGGTTTCATGGTGTTAGCCAGGATGCTCTCCATCTCCTGACCTCGTGATCCGCCCCGCTCGGCCTCCCAAAGTGCTGGGATTACAGGCGTGAGCCACCGTGCCCGGCTGATATGTTTTTCAATAATGTTTTAACATTCTCCAACTTTTCTAATTTTTTTCCAAAAAAAAAAAGAGACAGAAATGGGCCCTGGTGGCTGGTTAATCAAGGTGCAATGTTTCTTAGCCCTTCTTTTAAAAAACAGGAAAAAGAAAGAAATTGTCTTCTCTTTCAATATAGCAAACACCAGGTTGTTATATAGAAGATAAAATTAACTTCACATTGCCTGGTATGCTATGATAAACTATCTTCCAAAACATATATTTGTCTTCTAGTTTTGTATCACTGCTTTGTCAAAGGTTTTTGACAAAAAAAAAAAAAAAAAAAAAAANGAAAAACAGGAAGGTCTCGTGACATAAGTCTTTCCTGTCAGCTGTCTTTTGAATCTCCTATAACTGTTAACAGTAGCAAAGAAAGTAATTTTGATACTTTGGAATGGAAGACATGAAATAACTATTCTGAAAATAGTTGTGAACATACCAAGTTCACAGTGTTTAGTTAAGGAAAGACCTTACTTCATAAGAATTAGTGACTTGGTTTTTTTTTTCTTTTTCTTTCGTTTGTTTGTTTGTTTTTATTTTTTTATCATGTAACTTTGTTTCAGATTTTTCAAGGTGGGGGGCAGAAATCCTCAGTAATTTATTTTACCTGGAATGTTTTAATCTGAAGTTTTTTTAAAAAAACAACAAAACTAGATATGACTATTGCTGTCACCCAGAAGTAGGTGTTCAGAAAAGTAAATATATTCTTACTCAAAGAATAAAAATGTCGACTGTTAGCAAAGTCATGAACCCATGTGTCATGATTCTTGATTTAATGCTCTTAAATATACTCAATATGAACCCTGTCTTAGAAAAACAATTTGAAGAAATGTCTAGTGGTTTTCCCCTGTTTCATTCCTACTGTGTCTTGTGGTTTCTCTTGAGGTCAAGGGTGAGACTACCGTGCATGTTTCAAATAAAGAATTGCTTGTGTCTGTGTTCTAGATCTATGTAAAAACCTCACAGGATTGGGGGGGTATGTTCAGAAAGTTTGCTCTTTGTGGCACATGTTTTATAATGAAGTTCCATCTTGAGAGTTTAAGGGACAAGTTTCACCGGGTAGAGAACTGCATCTGCATTGCTAGCTAAACTCACTGTTGTTTCCCATACAGCAATCCTGCCTTCCTGTGCCACTTGCGCCTTCTCCTTTTTACACCTTTGAAAGTTCACTTTGTTGCTTGTTTTTCCTCACTAGTTCTATTCATTTCTGTATGTCCAGACACTAATGCCCACCTCCGGCTGTTGTTCTTTTTCTGCAGAGGGAGAACCGAAGATTACAGGAGGCCAGCATGAGGTTGGAACAAGAGAATGATGACCTCGCCCATGAACTAGTAACAAGCAAAATTGCTCTACGGAATGACTTGGATCAGGTAAACTTTAGAAATGAGACTGTGATGACTTCCTCAGGGCAAAGACCAATTTGCCCTCACCGCTGCCCTCACAAGCTTGCTTTGTTCTTGACTTTGTGCTTGATGAATGGAGGAGTGGCAGGGACAGTTTGTGTTAATTGGAGAGAGTGGAAAACACAAGCCTTTGAGAAAGGTTTGGGTCATTTCTAAATAGCGTGTGTGACATAACTTTCTTTATACCTCTAAACTCTGTTATGTCTTTGTTGATACCTTTCCTGAACCAATGGCTGTCAGCATAATTATCTGAGAACATCAGTCACCAAGAATATACCTGTACTAATGCCACTCTAACAGTAGGCACCTTACTCTTTGTTCCAGTAAGAATTCTTCTCCAGAATAAATGTGAACTTTTACATGAAGTACCTACATTAAGAGTTGGATTGTTAGATTGATAGGCATCTGAGTGGCTGAGAGCCAGACTGCCCTGTTGTGAATGCTGGCACCACCACTTGTGAACCATATGACCCCGGGCAGTTCTTAAGCTGTCTATAGATATAAAAAGGTATCTATCTCATAGAGATGATATAACAAATAAGTAAAGCACTTCAATAGTATGTGTTCATTAAATGTTAGCTGTTGCTAGGAAGACCTTAAACTATTTAGCATTCCCTTGTTCTTTCCAACTAAGCTGACAGTCTTAGGACTTCCTGTTTTTTCTTGCTAGCATTTTCAGAAATAATTGGCAATATGGAAGTAGTCTTGTGCAGATTTAAAATTACCACTCTATTTTCTGACTTCTGCAAAGTAAATATTCCCAACAGATAGTGGAGGGTCAGAAAAACTGACTCTCAGACTGTTGAGTCTGTGAAGGAGTCATTACCTGTGGTGTAAGTTTGCATTGACAATATTAAAAAATACAAATTCATTCATAACATAAATCTGCTTAAATGTTTAAAATTAAAGGACAGCTGAAAATGGCCCCTGCCACAATTCCTTTTTTCCCATATAGATAGCCAATTTTGTGGCTCAAAAGTTCTAACCATAGTAAAGTTGGAGGTAAGACCCATGTTCAGGAAAACAGTGCTGTATCTGGGAGAGGAGGACACTGAGAGAACTGGCATTAAAGGAGTTCGAAAACAAAAACAAGAACTGTGTTGCTTGAGACACGATATGGAAGGTAGAAAAAGCAGCCCAGAGAATGTTTTTTTTAAAAAGTTGTGGCGCTGTTAACTACAAACCTCCTTTAGCCCGCCCATTTGGAAGCTGTGAGAAGTGATATAAGAAATATGTGACTAGGAGAGTCAGAACCAAAGAAGGTAGCAGGATTTCCATTCAGTCAGGGTAAACTCAGCCTTACCTCAGCGGTCGTATTTTTGTATTCGAGACTGTTGAGATAAGTCAGTGCTATAATGAAAGTCTTGGTTCTATGTTAACTTTCCAAATGGGCTTGATTCTGCCATTTTGAATCTTTTATCCATTAATGATTTTCTTATAATGGCTGACTAAATGAAACAATTTTTAAACAGTTGGATTCAGTGAGGATGCAGTGAAATGAGCTAAGGAGAATTTCAAAGTTGTTTGGGAAATGTAGTTGGTAATATGTGTTAAGACTTTAAAAGGTTTAAGCAATAATAAAATTAAATTTTACTATGTACCCACTATGTGCCAAGCACTAAATAAAGCAATGTATAAACATCATCTCATTTAATCTCCCTAATGACTCCAGGAAGCAGTTATTATTTTAATCTTCCATTTCATAAATGAGAAAACTATATAGATGAGGAAACTAGAGATCCTCTGACTTGTAAAGGTAAATAAAAAAGATTTGGTAAAAAAATGTATATACAAGGTTGTTTACTGCAGTGTTACTTATAAGAATGAAAAAGAAATATTATAATATCTATGTTCACTAGTAGGGGAGAATGACAGTTTGACTGTAAAATGTCTTTCTGGAATAATTTTTTTTAATGGGAAAATAATGATAAAGTAGTTTTTTAAAAATACTTTTTTTCTGTAAACAATAAACATTTATAATGTTTGCATCTAAATTTCAAGGATTACTGGCTGGCACTGGGTCATCCTATTGGGAAGGGGACCATAGTATACCTAGATAGGGAAGAAGCCCATAAGGAAGTACATCAAAATGTTACTGCCAGGTATCTCTGGGTGATAAGATTAAATCTGATTTTTATATTCATCTTTATCGTTTTTTTCCCATTTAAAATTTATACAAAGGCCTTAAATTACTTAACCAACATAGGTTAAGTAAAATGAGGATTAGAACTTTTAAAATCAGAAAATAATGAACATTATAATATGCATATTATATATGAATATACTACTAAATAATATATATAACTTTAATCAAAAAAATTATCTTAAAAATCATTTCTTCACCAAGAGAATCCTTTATGTGAGTCAGTCTGGAGTGACTGCCATTATTAGGTATTCCTGAAGTAATTGGTTATTGAGTACCGGGGTAGCTTATACTCATATGTGAGTGCTAGAACAGCCCCTGAAGAAAAGGTTCCATCAGACCTTCATTCTTCCTCTCCCCTCTTCCCTCCTTGACTCTCCCTCTCTTTTAAGAAAAGTAAATATGACCTGGGCCCTCCCTTTTGGAGCTTTTATCTAAATGAAAGAATCTAGATGAAAGAATAAAACTGCTATTTCATGCATATTTCCTCCTAACTTCTGATTTTGCAGTTTCCTCCTTATTGGGGTTTATTTGCCTACCAAAAAGCTATCCCTACAGTTGAAGTGACCTGTCCCACCAGTCTTCTAGGAAAGGCCCTAGCCTGAGAGTGGCTTTGCAGGCCTTCACCCAGTTTGCCCAGTACTTTCCCATTCCCAGTTTGTGAAAATCAGATCTTTTAATTAAAATAGCAAAACACTGGCAAACTTTAAACAAATATGAAAGCAGATTGTATTTAAGACAATATGTAAGCAAACAAACACAAATTAGGAAATTAGCTACTTTGCAAAAATAAATCATTCCTTACTCTGACCATTTGAGTGCTGATTTTGGGCTTCCTGGACACCAAAGGCTCTTCAGCTTTTGCCTCTGACAGAGCCTTCCTCTCTGAGAACTTGCCCTCTTTCAGATTCCTTAAAGAAAGATTTCTCAGTGATTAGAAGTGAAAAAACGTACAACATCTCCATTTCAGTTTCTGTTTGCTATCTGCTTTCAAGCCTTTCCTGTCCTTCCCTATTTGCAAGGAACAAAAGAGAAGAGACATGATTAGTACTGTCCTGCTGAGGACCAGGGGTCTAGGTTCCCTCTCACCATAGCAAGTTTTCTTAGACCAGAAGCTACATGGACTAAATGGAAAATTATTTTGTTTTGTTTTAAGTTGAACGACTGGCCTGGTTAGTTCTTTCAGAAATCATTTCTCAAAGATCCTCATTTCTGATATTAGGGCTGAGTCTTTGCTGAGGTTATTGTTGATTCATGATTAAATCACACATTGCAATGCTCGTTTCTCTTATATATGTGTAGCAGAAGCCTTGATTGCAATTAGAACTTTCAATATCAGTGAGACATTATAAGATGTTGGTAAGTGTTTAGAGTTGATAATGACAAGGTTTCTCTCAATCTTGTCAAATTATGGTGAAGGCTGTCGGGCGCGGTGGCTCATGCCTGTAATCCCAGCCCTTTGGGAAGCCGAGGTAGGTGAAATTGCCTGAGCTTAGGAGTTTGACACCAGCCTGGGGAACACAGTGAAACCGAGTCTCTATTAAAAATACAAAAAATTGCCAGGCGCGGTGGCTCACACCTGTAATCCCAGCACTTTTTAGGAGGCCAAGGTGGGTGGATCACGAGGTCAGGAGATCGAGACCATCCTGGCTAACACGGTGAAACCCCGTCTCTACTAAAAATACAAAAAATTAGCTGGGCATGGTGACAGGCATCTGTAGTCGCAGCTACTCAGGAGGCTGAGACAGGAGAATGGCCTGAACCCGGGAGGCAGAGCTTGCAGTGAGCTGAGATCACGCCACTGCACTCCAGCCTGGGCTACAGAGCGAGACTCTATCTCAAAAAAATAATACAAGAAATTAGCCAGGCATGGCGGCACACACCCGTAATCCCAGCTACTGGGGAGGCTGAGACAGGAGAATCTCTTGAACCTGGGAAGTGGAGGTTGTAGTGAGCTGAGATCACACCATTGCACTCCAGCCTGGGTGACAGACCGAGACTGTGTCTCAAAAAAAAAAAAAAATTAGGCCGGGTGCG
>NW_016804151.1:4063429-4102865 GCF_001698545.2 Rhinopithecus bieti
CGAGACTCTATCTCAAAAAAATAATACAAGAAATTAGCCAGGCATGGCGGCACACACCCGTAATCCCAGCTACTGGGGAGGCTGAGACAGGAGAATCTCTTGAACCTGGGAAGTGGAGGTTGTAGTGAGCTGAGATCACACCATTGCACTCCAGCCTGGGTGACAGACCGAGACTGTGTCTAAAAAAAAAAAAAAAAATTAGGCCGGGTGCGGTGGCTCAAGCCTGTAATCCCAGCACTTTGGGAGGCCGAGACGGGCGGATCACGAGGTCAGGAGATTGAGACCATCCTGGCTAACACTGTGAAACCCCGTCTCTACTAAAAAATACAAAAAACTAGCCGGGCGAGGTGGCGGGCGCCTGTAGTCCCAGCTACTCAGGAGGCTGAGGCAGGAGAATGGCGTAAACCTGGGAAGTGGAGCTTGCAGTGGGCTGAGATCCGGCCACTGCACTCCAGCCCCGGCGACAGAGTGAGACTCCGTCTCAAAAAAAAAAAAAAAAAAAAAAAATTATGGTAAAGACTTTATAATTTGGGCTCAAAGGTAGAATTTGAAAGGCTTTATCATTTGGGCTCAAAGGTAGAATTTGAGTATCCATGTGTTTAGCATTTCATTCATTAACATTAAAGCTAATTCCTACTTAAGTGAGGTATAGTAGTTGACTGTACAAAGATTCAAAAGACCACTGTTAGAGGGATACTCAGGTTATTTCAGATCTGGCCATAATTTGATGAACAGAACAATTGCTCCTACTTTTCTGTTTAACATAATAGGAGAAACTGTCGATTAAGCTTCCTGGAAAACTGGACTCTTCCCTATAGGACCTGATATTAGGGCTGAGTCTTTGCTGAGGTTATTGGTTGATTCATGATTAAATCACACATTGCAATGCTTGTTTCTCTCATATATGTGTAGCAGAAGCCTTGATTGCAATTAGAACTTTCAATATCAATGAGACATTATAAGATGTTGGTAAGTGTTTAGACTTGATAATGACAATGTCTCTCTCAATCTTGTCAAATTATGGTGAAGGCTGTCGGGCGCGGTGGCTCATGCCTGTAATCCCAGCACTTTGGGAAGCCGAGGTAGGTGAATTGCCTGAGCTTAGGAGTTCGAGACCAGCCTGGGGAACCCGGTAAAACCGAGTCTCTATTGCAGTTTCCTCCTCATTGGGGTTTATTTGCCTTTTGCTCTAGATATTGTATGTGGTAACAGTAGAAATAAGTGAAGTTGCCTTAATCTTGACCTAATGAAGACTGGCAGAAAATGTGCAAATGAAAATAATAAGTCTTCTTAGCATAAACATTTAGGTGTTTTTGAAAAAAATTCCTCAGGGAAGTGCTTTTCCCCCTTTTCTATCTCCTTCTTTCTTTCTTTTTTTTTCTTTTTTTTTTTTTTTTTGAGACAGAGTCTACCTCTGTAGCCCAGGCTGGAGTGCAATAAGCACGATCTTGGCTCACTGCAACCTCCACCTCCTGGTTTCAGGCAATTATCCTGCCTCTGTCTCCCGAGTAGCTGGAATTACAGGTGCCCACAACCATGCCTGGCTGATTTTTGTATTTTTAATAGAGACGGGGTTTCACCATGTTGGCCAGGCTGATCCCGAACTCCTGGCTTCAGGTGACCCACCCGTCTCGGCCTCCCACAGTGCTGGATTATAGGCGTGAGCCACCACGCCTGGCCAGCGTTTACTTTATAACATTTTTGCAAAATGTTAAAATTTTAGATGGCTCTCCAAGAGACCAAACTGAAAAAAAAAAAAAAAAAAAAAGCATTTGTTTTAGTATCATGATGAACATTATGAAAGGCTCAGTCTCTTCACAAAGTAGAAATTGCTGTGCGTCCTGTTAAGAGGAAGGCTTAGTTGTAGTCTTCTTTATTAGCAGGGCTCAAACATTCTGGGGTAGAACCTGAATCAGTGGGCTGCAGTTACAGGGAGAGAGTTGGTTCAGTTTTTAAGAACACTGAAATGAGCAGTACAGCTGCTCTTAAAGTGCCACTCTGTGCCCATCTGTCAGAGACTTTGGGGAGGGTCTCCCTGCTTTGTGAGTAACCTCAGTCAGTCATCTGGCTTGGGGCTCTAAAATGGAAGTTTTGTGCTTCCATGGTTTATTTATTTTTCTCTTTTTGTTCTCTTTTAAAATGCCATACTTTATGCCAGATGCTTCCATGATGTACATCAGGTGTCTTACAGCTTAACTGAAAACTTAACTTGCAGTGTTCTTACTGCATTCTCGAGGTCTACCTCTCATTTTAGTATGTTAATTTGCTGTTAGATTTTCCCCCCTAAAATCTAATGCATCAGAGCAATTTTTAGTGTCTTAAAGACTTTTAAGGGACTTTTTCGCCTTAACTACCCAACGGTTTCAAATTATCTGCAAACAGAGCTCTAACCACTGGGCTATGAGCCATCAGGAGCCAGAAGACAGGGCAAGCAAAGCAGCTGGAATGCAGTTTCTCTACAGTCACCAGCAGACTGTGCTGGCCTGGCCATCTGGACGTGTAGGAGATATGGCAGAAAACAGACAGAAGGCCGCTTGGCCAGTCCTCAGCAGACTGGGCTGGCCTGGCCCATCTGGACATATGGGAGATATGGCAGAAGACAGACAGAAGGCCACCCAGCCAGTTTTCACCATTACTTGGATAACATTTTGCTGCTGTCAGCCAGGGATAGCTTCTTCACATAATTGCCTCTCCTCTGTGTCTGGGTTCTCTCTGCTGAACTCATCCTGTGCTTCTGCCATCTCCACCACATGCAGTCTACATCTGCAATGATTTAGCCACACCTCTTCATTCAACAAGTACTTAGGGAGCACCTATTCTGTACTTGGCATTGGGCTTGGTGCTTGGGATAGAGTGATGAGCAAAAGAGATACGGTTCTTGCCTCCTGGAGCTTAACGCCTAGTGAGCAAGACAAATAAATCCCATGTGTAAGTTGTCATTACAGTCCTATCAAGGGAAATATGAGAGATTTAGATAGGGGAGCTAACTTAGATGGGTGTGAGTGAGCCAGGACTGAGGGCATGCTTCATTGCCATGTGAACTTGAAGTCGTGGCCTAAAAGGTGAGAGCCCGGCATGTTAAATAGACATCATCATTCTAGAAATACGATCTTTTCTTCCTGGATTCCTGGTCCATATTTCCATTTTCTTCATGGCTCTCTCTATTATGGATTTTTGGTCTTAAGTTCTCCCTACTAGACTCACTGCCCTGTGTGAGTGGCCATGTGGGCAGGTTTACCTCAACTAGTCCTTGAATTTATCACCTAATTGTTGTCCTCAGACCAGCCTGTCTGTTCCTCCTCTCTGAGTCAACCCTTATTCTCCACCAGTTGAAGGTTTCTGTGTGAGGCTCTACCCCTTCATCAGATCCATCTGCACAGAGTGAGTGCTGTTGTAACATCTAAAACGCTGTAAGAAGCATTTAGAAAGAGGATGGACTTTGATGTTATTCAAATCTGAATTCAGATCATGACTCTATTAAATGTGTGACCCCAGACAGTTTGTTGGATCTTTCCAAACCTCACTGTCATTATCTGTAAAATTATTGTTGGTGTGTGGATTAGAAATAATGTGCGCCAACTAGTTGGCACATAGTTGGTATTCAGTGAAAGCAGTCATCCCTTGGTTGAGCTAGGAGGGAAAAGAATGACTTGCAATAATTTTGGAACAGCAACTGAAGATTGGGTTTGGAGAAAATTTCCACAACTTTCTTTGCCCTATGTATGACTGTGATGTACCATGATTTGCAGGCAGAAGACAAGGCAGATGTGTTGAATAAGGAACTCCTCTTGACCAAACAGAGGCTGGTGGAGACTGAAGAGGAAAAGAGGAAGCAAGAGGAAGAGACTGCCCAGGTAAAAGGAATATGTAGGCTTTTCTTTGCAAAGGTATGTTGGTAGGGAATTGATTAATACTATAAAAAAATCAGGAAAATTAAATTTCTTCTAAATCAAAGGTGATGTTAAAGCAGTAATGTAAGTAATTGAGTGTACTTACTCAACATTTTTGTTCAACATTTCTGACATCTTTTTTTTTTTTGAAAGGTGTTAAAAGAGGAGGCAGTATTTCCACCCTTGAACAGCTTTTAGGAATTTGCCTTTACTGAGATATTTAGCAAGAGTGTTGAGTTTTCTCTAAGTTTAGTAACGTGGAATTATGATCCAAGAGCTTTGACAAATCTGCAAATTTTGTGTTGTATCTCCAAGACAAAGACTTCTCTGAAGTAGTTTATGAGCATTGTTAAACCGAAAGCCTACAGAGACCTCTGCTGGGAGTTGCCACACAGCCCCTGCCTCGATCAGTCACACTTCATTTTCCTGATTCACACCTTAAGGAGCATCAGTATTCCTGGCAAAGCTTTCAAACCTATTTCCTGGGGGAATATAAAGAAACGTTTTGAGAAGCAGCCTTGAAGTTAGCACCCTACACTCTTCATGGGAGCTGTAAGGCTAATTAGCCAGAAAATGCCACCAGTGCAAAGCAGTGTAGCACAGGGGCAGAGAGGCCTATCGGCCCAAGGAACTGGAGCTTTCCGCTTCCCCAAGGAAGAACATGCCGCTTCATCAATGTTTTCTACCCCTGTCAGTCCCAGCCAGGGACCTGACACAGATTAGATTATGAGTCAGTTTCATCACAAACAATTGAAGTCTTCTGCCAAGAGTGTGTTTGAATTTTACTAATGTAGCTAACTTATAAAGTAAGGAAGCATCTCAAATCGTGATTAGCTTATTTTAATGAGTTTCATTCTGAGACATCAGTAATACTAAATTTAAAGCACAGCATAAAACATTTCAAAGATCTACATCCAAGCAACCAGAAAAAAAGTTCCACTAAAGTTACATGTGGAGGAATGTGTCATTTAGCACCTTCCAGACTTTATAAAAGTGTTCCATGGTTTCTTTTTCCTTGGAATCTGATTTAGTGAGTCTTTGGCATTTACAACGGTCCAAGATATATATTTTTTACCTACTCAAAAATTTTCAGGGGCTGATTACCCAGTTTTAGATTATTTAGATTCTTTAATGGGTTTTGTTTTTTCTTTACTTCCTGCCATCTTTGGACCACTTAAGCTACTCTAGATGAGGAGTAAAGCTCTTGGCAAATGAACTTAACCTAGGTTCTACCTGCTCCATGGTTCCATAGACATATACTAGCCTGTAGGCAATTGATACCTAAAATGGGAAGGAATGTGACATTTGAATACTCACCTAGTATGTGGCAAGAACAATGCAAGATGCTTTGCACACTCCCTCCCCTCCATGTGTGTGTCTGTATGTGTGTGTGTCTGTCTGTGTGTGTGTAACTGTTTTAATCATTATGGTACCCTTGTAAAATAGGGATTATTCTCATTTTCAGAGGAGGAAACGATGGCTTAGATAAATTTAGTGACCCTTGCTCAGAGACTCTCAGCCAGCCAAGTCTCTCCTAACATCAATGGGGCCTTATTGTGGGAGGCAAGAAGGTTATTGTTTATGTCCTTAAATTGGGTCAGATAGAGAATAAAGATCAATATAAACAACGGAGTTTAGATCAGTGTAACTTACCAATTGCTTTTAGAATTTTAGAATCTAACAGATATGAAGAAATTCAGAAGTCTAATGAGGAGTGCAGTCATAAATTGCAATAATTTATGAACTAGCAATTAGAGAGTATACGCCATAAATAATTTTCGATGCTGTACTGCAGAGTGCATCTCTTTATTCTGATTTATGCACTTAAAGTTTAAGCAGAGTTGTTTTTTGTTTGTTTCATTAGTTGTTTGTTCAACAACTTGCAGAATTTAATTCTTTCCTTTGTATCTGGTAGCACCTGAGCTTTTCCATCACCTTCATTTTCCTCTATGCCTAGAATTCTAGAGCTTCTGGGCCACAAAAATAACTGTGGTTATAACTATAACATTCATAATTTAACATTTCAGTGACTGTAACAAGTACCTTTCATTATGTGTCACTTTAGCTCCTTCTAAAGTCAGTTTCTTTAGTCCCTGAATCTCCTGTCCTTCTTAAAAGCTCTTATCTTCTTCTGTCTTTTCTAACTCTAGTCCCCAAAGCCTCTTGTTTCTGTCTCCAGAGAGGTAACGGCAGTAAAGGTAGACTCTAAATAAGGAGGCCTACAATGATTTTTTTCAGTAATTTATAACGTCAAGAGTAACAAATTTAGCATGCAGTATTGCCTTGATGTTTTGTTTTAGACTCTTATAAGGATAAAGATAGCTTCAGAATGGACACTTATTTGGCAATATGTTTAGAAGTAGCATAAGCAATTTTATAATGGTGTTGCTCATATGTCTCATATTTTACAGAAAAGAAAGTAAGGTTTCTGCATCTCTGGAGATGATTGACTTTTTCAGATTATTAAGATGCAGCTTGAAGCTAATTTACATAGTTAACATTGTTACCATTGTTACTATGAATCAGACAGACTTGAATATAGATGTTTAAATTTATTAAGATTTTGGCTGAATCCTGATATTTCTCATTCTGTTCTTTCTAGCTAAAAGAAGTCTTCAGAAAACAGCTAGAGAAGGCAGAATATGAAATAAAGAAGACTACAGCTATCATTGCTGAGTATAAACAGGTAATGTACCTCTGTGGCACGTAGAGCTAGTTATAGTTTGCTGCTATAAAAGTAATTTTTTTTTTTTTTTTGCTTGAGGCCAGGAGTTTGAAACTAGCCTGAGCAGCATAGCAGGATCCCATCTCTACAAAGAAAAAAATTTTTTAATTAGCCAGGCATAGTGGCGTGTGCCCATAGTCCCAGCTACCTGGGAGGCTGAGGCAGGAGGATCACTTGTACCTAGGAGTTTGAGGGTGCAGTGAACTATGACTGCACCACTGCGCTACAGCCTGGGCAACAGAACAAGACCCTATCTCTAAAATAAATAAATAAATAAATAAATAAATAAATAAATAAATAAATATTGTTGTTTTCTTTGGGGAAGAAATATTTTGTTTTAAAGTTTCCAGAATAGTTTCCCAGATTTATTAAATTTAGTGACTCACTCTCTCCTTTGAAGCAGTGGTTGGACATACTTACTACTTATAGCTTATTAGTTATAACTGATAACTTGGAAGGTCTCACTGACCAAAACAATCTATTGGTTGTTTACAATGTTGGGTAGATTTAGAGGAATGGAAAACCTTTTGATGACTACTGAGATCCTGTTTCTGCCTTACTCAGATGCTAATTTCCAGTAGATGACACTCGGAACATCTGCCTCTTTGCAAAGTTTAGTTATTGTATTAAATGGCAGTAGCAGGGGGATCAGTGTATCCTTTGCTACCACAGTACAGAATGTAGTGGGCACTCTTTTTCCCACATGGCTATGTGGCCTTCCCCTCTGCAGGCCAGTGCTAGCAGGAAGGTTTCTATTGTGAACCTTAAAATGCTTTTAACAAAGGGCTCATCTTCTTGAGGATGTTTCTGGCCCCATCACCAGAATGGTGTCAGAAAGCCCCCTTTCCTGGTATCTGCTGGTACCTTCCTGTCCTTCCTGTTGGCTGGACATGGCAAGGACTCCTCTCATTGCTGAGACTCTGAGTGATCTGTTCAAATTCCAGGTTTCTAGAATTAATTAAAGTACCATATGCCATCTTCTCATCTAAGGATTTCCCTGGGGTCTTCTACTTCACATAGGACTCGAAAGTCTGATACTTTTTTTTTTAAATGTGGTTTTTTGCTTATAAATTAAATTTGTGTTCTTGTGGAAAATTAGAATAGTGCAGAGAAGCACAAAGAAAACAAATCTCCCTCAATCTTTCTAGCTAGAGATAATCATTGTAATATATTGAATATGCATTGTTGCTATACAAATGCTTTATAAATAAATTTATAATATATATAAACAGGATGAATTGTATTGTTTATCCTATTTTTTTGTAACTAGCTTTAGTTCACTTAATACATTATGAACATCTTTCCATAAGGAATCTGCATATTCGCGGAAGACTGAGAAATAAAACTTTAGAGCTATTTTACTCTTCTGTGATGATCAACATATGTTTATTTAATGCCTGCTCTCTGTGAGGCTTAATACTTTGACAGACAAAAAGATGAATGAATTCAACTTTTCCTCTCTAGAAGCTTATCATATAATGTGGAGATAATACCTATGTAGAAATAAGAGGAAAGGAAACTTATGACGTGTGGGAAATGAATCCTTTTGAGCTGCGCTTCAAAGGCTAGGTGAGACTTGGATCTGTAGAGATAAAGAAGACAAAGAAGAGGATGGAAATGGTAGAAAAGAGGGAACAGGATGTGCAAAGGCATGGAAGTAGATTAGTGAAGAGAAAAATAATTCATTTGGTAAGAGATTCCAGTACAAAAGAGAAGCAAAGGGACGTTAGGGTCCAGATCAAGGAAAGATCTGGGGCTAGGCGTGGGACCTTGGATTTTATTTTGTTTGTGGTAGGACATTTTTGAGCAGTAAAGTGGCATAATCAAAGACGTATTATTGGCACTAATCTGTCCCAGTAAGAAATGTGGAACCAAGGGGAGAGACCACAAATACCAGAGTCCAAGTAAGAAAAACCAGGTCCCTGAAATCACAAAAGACAGTGTTTTTTTTTTGTTTTGTTTTGTTTTTGTTTTTGTTTTGCTAGACAAGAGAAAACCTTGAAGGTGATCTGAGATGTTGAATGTGGGGCATCTAGGAGAAGAGGTGGTAGACACTGACCAATATAAGGAACATTAAAGACCATGTGTTGTGGAATTTCCCATCACTACAAATGCTGCATGTTTTTCATTGCTAGATTATGCCATGGATGGCCACCAAATGCAACCCTCTCCAAAAGTAATCCTGGGGACTATTCTTGAATATTATCTGGCAAGCCCTTGAAATAATGCAAAAGGCAACAGACCCATCTGTTTGAAGATAATTAGTATATAAGACACAATCTAAATGCATTCTATAGTTGGAATATAGCTATTACTGGCTCTGTGCATAATGTTTTGGTTTATTTAAAAGGGTTTAAGGTTTGCAGAATCTACCAGGGTAATCTCTTCTTTTTAACATCAGTCAGTACAGTCCTACTAATGGTTCCTCAGGCTTGGATCTGGAGAATTGGAATGAAACTCAACAAACTAAACTCAGCAAGCAAGCCCTCATCTCCAGAGCTATTTTTGAGTAAATTGGGATTTTTTTTTTAATGTATGTTTTGATAATAGAGGTAAACCATATATGTTTTTAGCCAAAATTGTACTTTAAAATTTCACATGCCCTGTTTTTCCATCGTGTTTTTTTGTTTTGTTTTGTTTTGTTTTGTTTTTTGTGAGACAAGGTCTTGCTCTGTCACCCAGGCTGGAATGCAGTGATGCAGTGGCCTGAACACAGCTCACTGCAGCCTTGACCTCCTGGGCTCAAGCTATCCTCCCACCTTTCATCCACTTTTCTAAAATAAAAGATTCTTATTTCAGGCAATGGATTTGAACATCCAATACTTATTTATCTAGATTTTTTCCTTTAAAAGCGCCTATTTCTACCATTTCGTTTTTTTTTCTACCATTTCTAATACTTGTTAGCACCTTATTTCAGAATCGAAAATAATAATAGTAGATTTTATTTAATATACGCTTACTATTGGCCAGGTGCTATGCTAACCCCTTTGCGTACTTTTTTTCCACTTGACTGCTATAGCACAGCACTTTTTAATCATGAGAAAACTGAGTCTTGGAAAGATTAATGACTTTGCCCAAGCTCACAAAGCTATAAAGAAATGGCGTTTGCCTTAAACTCACATTTCACTCCAGCAGCTAAGCTTTTAATTTCTATGCTGTGTTGCCAAACCTACTTAATAAGAGTTTTAGTCTGTATTAAGGTATTTTTCCTAATGTTATGCCTCCCCTAGTCCCCTACCCCTCCACCAGGCCCCGGTGTGCGATGTTCCCCTCCCTATGTCTATGTGTTCTCATTGTTCAACTCCCACTTATGAGTGAGGACATCACTCTGCCACTTCTTAAGGAAACTTTTGTGATTGAAAACGGGTTCTTTCTGTGACAGTAGACAGGAGACATTTCTGTCTAGAATTCATCAAGATTTTCTCAGCATACTAACTTGTAGAAAGTGAATACTCAGCAAAGATTCTATAGGTTAATTCCAAAAGTGAAGCCAGGAATTCACTTGAACCAGTCACAGAAGGCTAGTGACAGAAAGAAACCAAATCTACCCACTGTATGTTTCTACTAATTAAGGTAGAATATGCTTTACATATGGAACGTTCCAGCTTTCTGCTGCTCATTTCCAAAATGACTGGCATTTATAGTGCTATTCATTTGCAAAATTCCTTTTAGGATCAGATGTGCTAGAGTAACATATGAATTGATAAGTAGTTATGTGTACATGCTGCAAGAGTTCTGTTTTCTAGTAAAAGACTCTTTTCTCATCCTTAGATCTGTTCACAGTTGAGTACCAGGCTGGAGAAACAGCAAGCAGCCAGCAAGGAGGAGCTGGAAGTGGTAAAGGTAAGGATTGAAATCGTCCTGTGATAACATTTATTTCAAAGTCCCACAGGCTTGTAAGTACCCGAAAGAATCCCCAACACCACCATTTTGTATTAAAGGATTTATTAATAGGAATTACGGAGACTAGGGTACCTCTCTTCTGACTGGGTGTGATTGTCTTCCCTGCCAGCTGAAAGGTTATGATGCTGCTATAAATCATGTGGACTGTCAGAGGCAGCTAACATGAAAGGAGGTGGAATTTGACATTGTCACAAGAAGCCCCAGAGCTTGAGATGAGCCATGCAGATTTCTTTGGTGGTGTGAACCTGAGAACCCTCAGCAGCCCACATCTGACTGAGCCTGCATTGATGTGGCTTCAGTATGGGACTCAGTAGGATCATCCCGTCACTCTCTTTATAAGTAAACACCATGGGCAATGTAGAACTTAGCTGGAAAAACATGTGTTGGGTAACTGATTCTTGCACTAAGTTTTAGAGGTTTATTTTTTAAGAAAACCTGTGGCATTTGTTTACTTGCTGCCCCCTGGTGGTAAAATGCATTATGTTGCTGCTCTATTTGAAAAAAACGGATTGCTTATTCCATAGAAACAACAGTAAACCAATGAATTGGTATTCTTAAGAGGCAGTGTTGTCACAGTCAACTTTTGGGACCAGTGTTACAGAAACCTGACATCATCTTATTTGAATATGTTCAGGTTTCATACTAGTAAATAAATGTGTATTAAGTAATTTAGCATATAATTTAACAATCTTGAAAAGTGATTTAACCTTTCTAAGCTTCATTTTGTGTTCTATAAAATGGAGATAACATTACCTGCCTCATAAAATCATTCTGAATGTTAAATAAGATAATGACTATAAAGTATATGGTGTATATAAAGTGCTTAGATTAGTACCTGACATACAAAACCTTGTATTCCAAAAGTATTTTCTTCTTACTCATGTTACAAAATATCAATCAGAGATTTAGTGAGTATAGGGTTTGGTGGTCTCCCTCTCTGATGAGATAAAATTTCATGTTTGTATCTTCCCTTTCTGGTCTACCTTTGCACTTCTTTCTAGTTAGCACTTATCACTCTTTGTACATTATAGGCATACTGACCAAGATTCAGTTGATGAAGTGTCGTGGTGTAAAGGGGTTAACTAGCCTGAAGTGATTTTTTTTTCTTTATTTCTTCTTAAAAAAAAAAAAAGCAAAGGGGGATACACGTGCAGAAGGTGCAGGTTTGTTACATAGGTATACGTGTGCCATGGTGGTTTGCTGTGCCTGTTAACCCGTCCTCTAAGTTCCCTCCCTTCAGTCCTCATCCCCAACAACAGGCGCTGGTGAGTGTTGCTCCCCTCGTCTGTGCCCATGTGTTCTCAATGTTGAACTGAAATCTTTATGGAAATAACAAAATGAGAATTTATATTGATTACTCACTGAAGGTTTTATTGAGCATATACTATGTGCATAGCTATTAGACTACCATTTTGTTATAGAAATTACACATGAAAAGGAGCTTAAAATTTTCCTGTAGGACAAGTTACACATGCAAATTAAGAACTTAGGAAGCAGTTCAAGGGAGCTCAGCTGGGCCAGGTGCAGTGGCTCACACCGGTAATCCCAGCACTTTGGGAAGCTGAGATGGGCAGATCACCTGAGGTCAGGAGTTCAAGACCAGCCTAGCCATCATGGTGAAACCCTGTCTCTACTAAAAATAACAAATATTAGCCAGGCATAGTGGCTCACACCTATAATCTCAGCTACTAGGGAGGCTGAGGCACGAGAATCACTTGAACCCAGGAGGCGGAGGTTGCAGTGAGCCAAGATTGTGCCACTGTACTCCAGCCTGAGCAGCAGAGTGAGATTCCATCTCAAAAAAACAAAAAACAAAAAAAAGTGCTAAGCTGGATCACACTGACAATCAGCGTCGTAGAGAAAACAAAATCATGAGAACTATAGACCAAAAAAGCAGGGTGGATAGAAATTAGTTAGAGAGAAGTGTTTAAAAAGAACATTATAGAAGAAATGATGTGAGTGAAGACCCAAACATAGGAATGAGTGTGGCTTTATCATCAATAAAAAAGAAGATATACTGTCTTTTTAAAAAAATTATATTAATGATAAATGATTATCATTAATCATTTAATTATAAATGAGTATTAATACTCATTTTAGGAATGAGTGTTTCAGTGTCTCATTACAGAGACTGATGTGGTTATAATGTGTATTAAGGAACAGAGGAAAATATTGGCTAAGTAGGTGAGACTGCCTAATGAAAGTCCATGACATTCAAGAAGAGGAATATAAACTTGTCTTAGCCAGAATAAAGAACAACTAGGCTCACGCCTGTCATTCCAACACTTTGGGGAGGCCTAGGTGGGCGGATCACTTGAATCCAGGAGTTCAAGACCAGCCTGGGCAACTTGGTGAAACCCCATCTCTACAAAAAATACAAAAATTAGCTGGATGTGATGGCATGCACCTGTAGTCCTAGCTCCTCAGGAGGCTGAGGTGGGAGGATTGCTTGAGCCCAGGAGGCTGAAGCTGCAGTGAACTGTGAGCATGCCATGGCATTCCAGCCTGGGTGACAGTAAGACCCTGGTACAAGACTAAAAAAAATAAAAAAGACAGTATATTTTCTTTTTTATTGATGATAAAGCCACAAACAGGTAATTCATTTGATCAAGGTTACACAGCTAGTAGAACCAGGATTTAAGCCTGGAAGTCAGACTCGTCAGTAACATTAGCCGTTAGACTATACCACCTCCCCTTTCTCTAGTGCTTCTTCCTATCTCATTTGGTATGATAAATAGCTTTTGGTTTTTTCAGTTTCCTATAATAACCTTCTTTTGTCATGATCACACCCCAGTTCATCCTTTACACTATAATCAGAATGAGTGTTCCCAAATATAAAGTGATATTTGACTATCATTCTGTGTATCAATGCAGAATTAGATTGGCCACATATAGGGAACCCAGAATAGCATTGGCTTAACCATAAAAGGTGTTGATTATTTTACATAAAAGCAGCCTAGGACTAGAAAGGTATACCCTTGGTGTCATTAGTAACCCAAGCTAATCAGTCATTAGTGACCCACATCTTCATGTGGACTTCTATCCTCAAAGTCACCTAGAAACCAATCCTTTCTCTCTCTTTTTTTTTTTTGTTTCTTTTTTTCTTTTTTTTTTTTTGAGACGGAGTCTTGCCCTGTCACCCAGTCTGGAGTACAATGGCACAATCTCAGCTCACTGCAACCTCTGCCTCCCGGGTTCAAGAGATTCTCCTGCCTCAGCCTCCCGAGTAGCTGGGATTACAGGCACGCACCTTCACACTCAGCTAATTTTTTTATTTTTAGTAGAAAAATACAAAATACATGGTTCACCATGTTGGCCAAGCTGATCTTGAACTCCTGACCTTGTGTCGCACCCACCTCGGCCTCCCAAAGTGCTGGGATTACAGGCGTGAGCTACCACGCCCAGCCCAAAACCAATCCTTTCAACTAGAGCTCCCACCATCACACCCATACTCTAGGGCAGAATTTTAGTCCAAAAGGAGATGCAGGATATAAAGGCCTCATTCCCCTGGGTGAGCTCTTTCTAAGCAGCCTTCTTAGAAGCTCCCCTCTAAACTTCTGCTTACATAGCAGCTTTGAGGGAATTTAGGGAGTGTCACCTTTTATCTAGACACACTGCCAGCTCAAATAAACTCAGGGTCTGTTAGGAAGAAGGATAAATGGATATTGGGTGAGAATCAGCAGTATCCACCACATTTTAGCAGGTCTGCCAAACTGCAGCTCTGTCAAACTTATTGCTCTATCTTTGACATGTAGCACTGGGCTCGGTAGAGTAAATGAATGCATTTTCTGTAGGATAAAATCAGAATTCAGCAACATGGTATTTAAGGACCTTTATGACCCGGGCACAGAGATCTCTCATCTCGCTCATTGTTGTATCACTTTCTGCTTAAGCCATTTTGAATTCTTTGAAGTTATCTGAAGGTGCTATGTCTTTGCACATAGAGGTGGTCTCTTTGCTGAAATGTCATCCTCCCTCTTATGTGATCAATCTGTTTCTTCATGTGGTTCAACCTAATAAAATTACTTAGCCAGCTCAGTAAACTTTTAATCATTTAAGACTCAGATCAAAAGCTATTTAACATTTTTAGTCAACAGTAAACACACAACAAATATTTACAATATGCCTATACTGGGCTAATTATTCTCAGAGGTTCTTAAGTAAGAGAATGACAAGTTTTGTTTTTTCATGTCTAATGAATATTAATGAACAGGAATACGAAGAGTAGATTATGGATGGGATGAGAAGGAAGCCAGTGAGTACTGAGAAGGTGACCCTTAGGGATTCGGCCTGGAATGGCAAGAGCTCAGACATGTCAGAGGAGAAAAATTTTTTTTTTTTTCTTTTTGAGACGGAGTCTTGCTCTGTCGCCAGGCTGTAGTGCAGTGGCGCGATCTCGGCTCACTGCAATTCTCGCCTCCTGGGTTCACACCATTCTCCTGCCTCAGCCTCCCAAGTAGTTGGGACTATAGGTGTGCACCATCATGCCCAGCTAATTTTTGTAGTTTTAGTAGAGCCGGGGTTTCACCATGTTGTCCAGGATGGTCTGGATCTCAACCTTGTGATCCACTCACCTCGGCCTCCCAAAGTTCTGGTATTAGAGGCGTGAGCCACCGCACCCAGCCCAAGAGGAAGAAATTAATGGTCAGCTGGACATAGGATGAAAGAGAAGCTAATGAAAAGATGATCCAAAGTCTTCAGGCCCAAATGGTGGAGACATACCCAGTGGCACAGAAGTGTGGTGGAGAGTTGCTTTTTGTGTGTGAAGAGAGGAGGATGGGCATGGTGATGGACACATGGAGCTTGTTGTAGCAGTAGGGCATCAAAGTAGAAATAGCGTGTAGTATCTTTTACCTCTACTGAATTATTTTTTAAAATACTTGAAGAAAACAACAGCACTACTGTCTGGAAAACAGTTGCTGTTGTTCAGTGCTATGTGCCCAACTGGCAATCTGGGCATGTGGTAGTTACTTTTTTTTTTTTTTTTTAGATGGAGTCTCATTCTGTCGCCCAGGCTGGAGTGCAGTAGTGCAATCTCAGCTCACTGCAACCTCCACCTCCCGGGTTCAAGTGATTCTCCTGCCTCAGCTTCCCGAGTAGCTGGGACTATAGGCGCATGCTACCACACCTGGTTAATTTTTTGTATTTTTAGTAGAGATGGGGTTTCACCATGTTAGCCAGGCTGGTCTCAATCTCCTGACTTTGTGATCCGCCCGCCTCAACCTCTCAAAGTGCTGGGATTACAGGCATGAGCCACTGCGCCAGGCCGGAGTTACTTTTATTACTTTAAACAATAGGGGTCCTCTTTGCTTAAAACTCAACAACAGAACATGTGCTTTGTTGCAAGGGTAGATTTAGGTTAGTCATGATGACCGTCCTCAGTCTACTATAGGCAAATTCTTTAAACTCTGAGTTTCTTTCTTTATGAAATGAGGATGATGATAGTGCTTAGTTATACAGTTGCTCTAGGATTAGTGAGATACTACAAGTAAAGCATTTGGTGTGGTGCTTGGCATCTAGTAAGAATAATGATAGCATAAAATTTCTAGAACAGATTTCAAAGAGATGCTACAATACTTCCTATTTCTAGGGTATTTCTAGAGATACTTCAGGAAAAAGGAGCACCCGTCTTGGATAGTTGGGTTCGGGCTGATTAATGATTTTGATTGCAGCACAAGAAAAATAACCTTCAGAAATGGGCCTGCATTCATGACAATAAACAGCATCTAAAAAAGTAATATATTGTTTCAGAAAGTGATTTAGCCTATGGAATACAGTTTGATGTTGGTTATCTCTTTTGGATACTTTAGGGTAAGATGATGGCATGCAAACACTGCAGTGACATTTTCAGCAAGGAGGGTGCTTTGAAACTAGCAGCCACAAGCAGAGAGGACCAGGGAATTGAAACGGACGATGAGAAAGACTCACTTAAGAAGCAGCTGAGAGAGATGGAACTGGAACTGGCACAAACCAAACTGCAGTTGGTGGAGGCCAAATGTAAAATTCAGGTTGGTGATTTGATAAAAGAACAGGAAGAAAGAATAAACAATTAATGGTCCAAGATACTCTGGTACTTCAGAATATACCTATCTAGGTCAGAATTGCATGATGAATACGTTTTCTGTCTGCTAATGTGTCCTGCATAATCACATTTTATATCATGTATTCTTAACACTGATATAAACAAATACATAATTTTAAATGAAATTTTAATAATTAAAAGTATATCTTACGAGAACTTAATTAAGCGTATGCTTTTTTTTTTTTTTTACCCTGAGATTTTTTGCTTACATCCTTTCTCACAGAATGTGGTCACTTCAGTGGCTGATTCTGAAAATGAAAAACCAAACCCCCTCTGCTGTGTCTACCCTGAGAGCCACACATTGGCTGACACCCGTTCTTTTCTTTGGAGCTTCTTTTTATCTTTAGCTCATTTTGTCAAACCCCTTTCCCCATTATCTTTCTCCATATTGGAGCATAATATAATTAGAAATAGTCCTGGCTTCTGATAGACTCTTCTTCATTTCATTTTCCCAGTGATCCCTACCAGCGCCATGGCTGCCATGTCACCAGCCTCCACTACACCAGCCAGCTTCCACCATGTCCATTTAGCCTGGACATTCTTAGGGCAAAGCCTATTTCTTTGGAACTGGAATTCATTCATGCTTATACTATCAGTAAAAATTCATCCATATGTTTACATTTATTTGTGGTTTTTAAACCTGTTATCTTGGGTTGCAACCTAAACCTAAATTTGGACCTAACTTGCAGGGAAAAAAAGAATAAAATGAGGTTTTCTTTCTCTGTTGAGAGAAAGTACAGATTCCAGTTTTTTGATAAATCTTTTAGCTCTTAACTTTATCCTTGTACTAACCAATTCAATCTCTCCTGGGTTTTGTGGGAGGAAAATTGACAGCACATACCTTGAGACTCCAAAAAGCTGCACATTTTAAAAAATTAATTAATGAATGTATTTATTTATTGGCAAAAAGAAAACATTTATTTAACTCAGATTATTTTCTTGCTTTAATTAGGAACTTGAACATCAGAGAGGAGCCCTTATGAATGAAATCCAAGCTGCAAAAAACTCTTGGTTTAGCAAAACCCTGAACTCCATCAAAACGGCCACGGGCACCCAGCCATTGCAGCCAGCGCCAGTCACCCAGCCACCCAAGGAAAGCACATAGTTCCAGCCTTACCCAAGCACAAGAGCACAATGTTCAAAACCGTGGAAATCTGGGAGGATTCTTCCTGGTGTCCCTTTGAAGGAAAGTCAAGGAGGCCAGAAAACAAGCCAGAATCTTTCAGTAGCTCTCTTTCTTGTATGACACTTTTCAAAGGGATGTTATTTAAACTGACCTGTTCTATGTTGAATACCTATTTTCCAGCTTCTTCATGGAAGGCCATGTTCAGATCCATCATAGTATTAACACATTATTTTGTTTGCCTGATGTTTAGTTGGAAATAAGTAATTCAGAACTAAATGCTCTTTTATTTAGAACTAATTATTCATAATTATTTTTATCTTACATAAAAATGGAGACATCTGTTATTCCAAGGTTGAAGTGAAGTGATAGGAAGATCTTTGTCACAGGAAAAAAAACATTGAAACCTAAACCTCTTAGCTTTTCAGGATTTATTCAGATAAAGCACACTGTGGGGCCAGGCATGACCACTCTCAGGTTTCCTCCTGAGCCTGATTCCCAGGGGAGTGATAATCCTGTCCAAAGGAAAGAACCAATCAGCGATCATTGGTTTACTTTCATTATCTGGAAATGAAGTGCCAGGAATAGATGGGCTATTCAGATTATACATTAGGTAAAAGGAACTGAGATTTTAATAAGTGTAAGTTAGGATCATTTGGGCTGTGGTATTCTAACAGATCCTTTTAAGAACTCCACATGGGACTTATGAGTTCCTAAGTATGCCTAAGTATGGACACAGATGTGACTTCTGGCACTTACAAAGTAAAAGGTGGATATTGAGCCTTACAGACTTAGGGAGCCTTTACCAGAGACGCCTAAAAAGTCCCAGGTTCAGCCATTGTGCTGAATAGAGTGGAATACAGAACCAGGGACAGAGTATTTCATTTAACGTTGATATATACTTGCTAAGGAAACACTAACAATACTGTAACTTTGTTAAAGGACATAGTATTGAAATGGGAAATAGAGGTCAGGCTCACATCATCTTAGCTCAATGTTGGGCAACTTTTTCCGATTTCTGTAGTTCCCTGAAAATGTGTCCTTCCTACCCATAAAGAGATACAAATGCATTTGTAACATTTTTGATTGAATATAAAACCTTTACAGAAATACTTATCTCATGGAAAGGTAAAGCTATTGTTTAAAATTAGTGGAAATATTTTTTCAATTATATTTAACATGCCTATAAAAATAGTCCTTGCAGGAAATTATTTGATAAGAGCAAAACTATTTTTATTTTATAAACTATTTTGGAGGCCTCTGTTCCTTTCACACTAACCAAACTACTATTAGATATGTACAATAACATTTGTCGATATACATCATTGGCCTCGTTGTTGAACATATTATTTGCAAAGAATCTTAAACTCTGTAGTGCCAGAATGATTTTCATCTGTGCCATATGTTGCAATTAAAAGTAACACACCCTTAGAAAAATCAAATAAGAGCCATCTCCACCCCAGGAGGATACACAAAGTTGCTCACGGTGGATCTTTTCCTCTAAAATGATCTTTTATGTTCTAAAAAGTGAAATCCCCTTTTTCTGTGTTTATATTATCTACAGCCCATAAAACTGATGTGATTATTATGTTATACTCATCAGATAATACTTTTCTTACATAAATCTTTTGTTGTTCTGACATCTTTCATTACAAAATTTATTTTCTTACCAAAAAGGAACATAACCCAGCATTCCAGGTGTCTATGTTGACTTTAATATTCTCTACATGGTGGTCTAGAGAAGCTAATTTTTTTTTTTTTTTTTTTTTTGTAAAATATAGTAGCTAGAAAATGTTATCTTGGCACTTGTTTTTGTAAATCATTTAGTATAGGCTGTTAGCTTTACTGGTACTTTACGCTTTGATTCCAAGAAGCCCTGTGCAGTTGCCTTATCAAATGGCCAGCTAAATTAAAGATGCTCTTTTGTGTTGTGAATTTCATAGTTCTGTACAGAGCTTGTTTCAACTTACAAAAATAAGTACATTCCACAGAATGCCTAAAGTGCATAATTTTCTTTAAATAATAGTAGGTGAGGGAGAAACATAATGGCTCTAGGTTAATCCCTTATCTGGAGACCTTGTTCAACTTCATAGTCCCTTTCCTTTTGAAGAGAAAAATCCTCCCCCAGCCAAGCATGGTGGCTCACGTCTGTAATCCCAGCACTTTGGGAGGCCAAGGTGAGTGGATCACCTAAGGTCACGAGTTTGAGGCCAGCCTGGCCAACATGGTGAAACCCTGTCTCTACTAAAAATACAAAAATTAGCCGGGTGTGGTGGCGGGCACCTGTAATCCCAGCTTATTCGGGAGGTGGAGGCAGGAGAATTGCTTGAATCCAGGAGGCAGAGGTTGTAGTGGGCCAAGATTACGCCATTGCACTCCAGGCTGGGCAACAAGAGCAAAATTCTGTCTCAAAAAAGAAAAATCACAAGGTACATACCTCTCAAGTTTGATAAGTCCATCTTTTGAGTTTTCTTTTAGCTCTTTCAAAAGATTGTAAGGGCAATACATAGTTGTTGTTTTTTTTATTCTCCAGCCCCATATCATACTTGGATATGCCTGTTGGTACCATAAGCCTAAACTCTCCCTCACTGCCATGCCTTTGAGTCAGCAGCAATAGTAAAGACTAGAAACAAAGAAAATTCAGAATTTGGTATGTGATATGATTGTTCATACAATATGTTATAATAGCAATATTCCAAACAATATGTCCTTCACTGTCTATTGTTTGAAAACTCATGCATCCCAGCATGAAGTTAACTACTAGTTTTAATTTCACTTATTTTGAGATATATTTGAGAATTGCATCTCTTCTATTGAATTTCATTTAGAAGAGATGAACCAGCCAAATATCCAGGAAAGTTTCAAAATATTCTAGTGTTTTTCATCCTTTCCTAGGATGTGCTCTGTATAAAACATTCCTCTGAAAATCTAGTATTTGTAATATCTAAGAATTGTTCATTTCTATTTTCATTAAATTCTGTAGAAAAAATGAATGAATGAAATTCAACTTCATAATTCAGTTCATCAGCTTTTATATCTTGAGAATCTTAACACATTCTTTAAATCTGAAAGAAACCAAGCTGGATTTTGCAGTGCATATGTTTGCTAGCTTCCCACATCCTGAACCATGTCAAAATTTGGTTATATTTAGTTACATATAATTTAATGCAAAGAAATTCTCAGTTACTTAATGTTCTGTTTATTTATGAGTGCCTATCAGGAACACTAATAGGAATGCCATTCAACTGGTGTCTTCTCCTGCCCCTCTCCCAGCTGTTAAATTAGTACTTTCTTCTTCATTGGCTTTCTGAAATGTTCTGAGTAAAGTAGAAAAGTGACCTTTGTATGGATGTGGGGATATTTAATACTATGTATCTTGTTTCATTTTTTTCTAGGGTGTATTAATATTTATTTTTCTCCAATGCCTGCTCCATTTTCTTAAAATATTTTCCAGTTAATAGTTAGTTGCTGTATTTCCCAGCTGAAGTGAGAAAACCAAGAGAAAACAACACAGATTTGGGCAGAGGAGATAGAGTTAGATCCTTAAAGGAGTCAGCCAGTCACCCAGAAGGAGAATCACATGTGTAACTGATGTAGGGGTTTAAGCCTTCTTTTACTTTCACTAAAATCAGTCTACTAACTCTTCTACCAACCTTTGCATCAAACACTTAGGTAGCTGCCTGATTAGTAGGGGCCCCTTGAAGGGGAAAAAAAACTTTTAAAATTAAATGTCTTGGTTTTGTTTCATCTTCTGGGAAAGAATACTTTTACTTGATTAGCAAGATGATTATATTGTATAACTTGCCCTTGAAAACACTCCAAAATACTGACTCCTTTGCTCCAATTACAAGTGAGAGAGTGAAGAAATTCTGTTTTATGATTTGAACACTATTAGGTTTGTATATGTGTTTAATTGGAAGAATTTTATATAGAGTATCTCTGCTTCTTTTGTTTCCCTGGGTACCACACAACCAAATACACATTGAGATTTCAAGAAATAATGATGAAAGCCAGAAGGCCAGACCACAGCTCTGCAGCCTGTTTCCTACCACCAGATATGAAACTCTTTCTCATTACCATGCTGATAGTCACACTGAACTAGAACTGTCCCAACACATACTTCCTCTCTCATAGTGGCTTCCATTTAACACAGGCAAAGCCCTTTACCTTAGCAAATTCTTTATCTTTCAAAAGTGACCAAAATGAGGACTTCAACCTTGGTTGCTCCTCAATAGAGATGCTCATCTTGAGTTGTAATGAGAACAGTGGACATATAGATTTTAGTGAGTGCAATCAGCTCTCTGGCATTCCGTTCTCAGTTTGCATCTAGAAGACTACAATATGTCAAGCTTATCTCCACCTGAATTTGCTGCCTGCTATAAAAACATTTCATTAACATATCCCATTCTTCCTACCTCCATCTCTGGTTTGTCATTAGTGGTATTCTGAAAAGCTTAAGAAAAAAGAATCATTGAGTAGAAAGTGAACATTTTAAGTTATTTTCCTTTTTCACTGGCAATTGGTTAACATGTAAAATCTTTTCCATTAAACTGTATAACTTTTAATAACTATATATTATATATGGGATAAAATATATGGACTGAATTGTGAGAATATAAATGCATCGAGAGACTCTGGTGTCATGAAAGCACAAGAATAAGGCTGGAGATGGTCCCAGATCCAAGATGTCCTAAAAGCCTTTTGTATCAGTTTCTCTGTTTTTGGTATTTTGCATAATGCATGGATCCTTAGTTCAAATGAGGGACACAGTTTCTCAGTCAGCCCCACTTCTTTCTTTCCAGCTCCTACCTTTCCCTTGCAGAGGAGGTAGTAGAGATTCTGAATTATCTATTTTTATGAATTCTATTATTTTGTCCATGGCATCTCTAATGAAAACAGGTTCTAGAATAAAGGAGTTGATTAGTCTGAACAGTACTAATTAACTACAAAAAAGTTAGTGATCAGCCTCTTCCTCTATAAACGATGACCAATTAGATGTTTCCATAATTCCATGTATTATGTATAGTACACTCTATAAATGTAAATGTAATGCTTGTCTAAAAAGTGCAATTTATTGTACATTGTCCCAACAAATGTTTACTTTTATAATTGTTATGAACTTGAATTGGATTAGTATTTTGTTTTTATGTGTGAATGAAGCCTTGTGAAATAAACAAATGCAACTGAGAAGGTAACAAGGTGACTGTTTTTGTGAGCCAGTGATGTTTTCAATGCTTTGTGTTGCCCCTTTGGCCCCATTAAGCAGTAATAAACATTTGTTCTGAAGTCCATGTATGTCTTTTTAATTTTTTTAGTTGACTTTATTCTGACTCATTTGAACCCAATGTTTATGTAACACTTTTTACACCTGACACTAGACTCCAGTCAACTTAGAAAACTATACCCTGCAAAAATGATATCCTGTGCAGCACCACCACAAAGTGCCTTATTTTCATCTCTACTGAGGTTCCTTGATTCCAAGTAACAGAAATCCTTGCAAGCTAGCTTAATAATAGTAATTTTAAGAGGCAATTAACCAAAAGGAAATAGGATATCTGTATCATAGGTCCCAAAGGCCAAACACTTGGGCCTGAACTGGCACTAGGACAAGGGGCTGGAATGCTATCAGGACCCTGAAAGCAATTGTTCCCATAATTGTGCTTCTGCTTGTCCTTCCAGATGACACTTACCTGCTTCATTCTTCTCTCTGAAAACAGGCTTTCTCTGCTTCTAAGTACACAGCTACCAAGTTGACATATCCTCTCTTCAAACTACCAGCAGAAGACTGCCATCTCAATTGTTCCAATCACAAATTCTGGAAAAAAATATGATTGGCTAATCCTGGGTTAGGTAGCTGCTGTTAGTCCTTTAAGGTACAGCAAGGTAGGAGATATATAATTCAAACTAAACTTCAGAGGCACTTATGAAAGTGGAGATTGTGTGCAGAGAATCCCAATCATATCTCATTTGCACTTGCATTTTGTTCTGGGAATCCACGGAACCCAAGTGAAATACCAAGAGATTGGTCAGCTCCTCTTGGAATTCGGCATGTATTAAAAAATAATAAAAGACTGTAAGATTACAGATTTTGGTCCAAATTCAGACCACAGACATCTTTCGTTTGGCCATGTGGTGTTTTCTGTTTGTTTGCTGAGATGGTCTTGCTCTGTCACCCAGGCTGGAATGCAGTGGCATGATCTCAGTTCACTGCAATCTCCACCTCCCAGGCTCAAGTGCCTCCCACTTCAGCCTCCCAAGTAGCTGGGACTACAGGCAAGCACCACCAAGCCTGGCTAATATTTCTATTTTTTACAGAGACAAGGTTTTGCCATGTGGCCAGGCTGGTCTCAAACTCCTGAGCTCAAGCAATCCACTTGCCTCAGCCTCCCAAAGTGCTGGGATTACAGGCATCAGCCACCATGTCTGGCCCCCTCTGGTATTTTAAACAATGTGAAATTTTACATAAAAATTATTCAGAAGTGCTCACTTCAACAGCATATACACTAAAACTGTAATCTACAGAGAAGATTGGCATGTCCCCTGCACAAGAATGACACACAAGTTAATTAAGCATTCCATATTTTGCACAGTCCCCAGAAGGTCATTTCTTTATCTGCTGACAAGCCCCAAGAAAACAGTATAAGTCATAGCAAAAAAAATTAAAAATTCAAAATATCCATTGAATTTGGCAGTTAGGAAATCAGGAGTAAGCTTGACAGGTACAATAACTGGGGGAAGCAGAAAGGCTGCCTGCAATAGGACAACTGAATGAGAAATAATTTCATTTTGGAAAGAAAATTATTCCAAACTTTGGAAACAAGGCAAAAAGGTGAGTGGCATGTCCTTTCAGTGTCAAACCAAGGACTAGGGGATTGTACTTTGTTCATTTCATTGTTTACTATTGATTTAAAAGTCCTATACTGAATCTATACAGTAGCTTCTAGATTTCTGTCCAATAAGAATGCAAATGCCTACTTCCTTTCCAGTGGAACAGATAACACCAACAGTTACAGTTTATTACCCTGTGACACATTAACAGGTTTGTATCTAACCTTCCCACCTTATACTAACATTACATTGTTAAATTGCCTATAAATACCTGGCTACTCAAATACACTCTCAACAAATGAGTTGAATAAAGTATTTATCACATGTCCATTTATATTTGCATAATATTGTCTGGAAAAGCCTCCCTTAGTGTTACTTCTGAAAGACCTAAATAGAGTGAAGAAATGATCTGTGTGATGAACTGGAGGAAGACGATTACAAGTGGAGAGAAAGCTGGGTACAGACTTGGAGGCAAGAGCAAACCCAGTGGGTTCAATGAATAAGAAAAATGCCAGACTGTTTAAATGAGGGAGGGGGGAAGGAAGAGTGGTGAGAGATGGGTTCGGATGTCAAGCTCATAAAGGTGAGATAAGATACGTAAAACACTCAAGTTCACAGTAAGGAGTTTGTACTTTATTCTAAGCCTAATAGGAAGCTGTTAGAGGTTTTTAAGCAAAGGGATATAATGATCTGAAAATATATTGCAAGCTGCTCTGTGGAAAACTAAAGGCACAATGGGGAAGCAGAGTAACCAGTTAGGAAGCTAAAATTTCAGACAAAATAATGATGGCTTGGACCTGGGTGTGTAGGGTAAGAAGTATTTTTTCCTTCTACCCATTTTAGGCTCATTGGCTTGGGATGCTGTAACAAAAGACAAATTAACAAGAGAAAAGCATAAATATTGTTAGTTTGACATAACATGGAAACTTCATAAAGAAATGAAGACCCAAATAAATAGTTAACCTTAGTGTTCTTTAGAGTAGGTTTGAAGAAGAATGAAGAATTGTGGGAAAATGTGATGGGGCTAAAAGACTGTGATCTAAGGGTAATAAACTGGGGGAAACTTAGCAAGGCCTGATGTTCAGGTTCATCTCTACGTTCCTGTGTTTTCAGAGATAAAGATATTACTTTTATTCTAGGTATAGAGAGGGCAACTCTCACATGAGGGTATTACGTCCTGCTTCAGGGCAGAAGGGTGCAAGAAAGTTAGAGACATTCCTGCATATGTTCTTTCTCAAATTCCTTCAGTTTAAAGTATTCAATACGTCTAGGTGCCATATTTGTGGGTAGCATGCCCCAAACCTCGTCAGGTGGTAGAAACAGAGGTTGTGAGAAGTCGTTTAATTCGCTACATATTTTGAAGATTAAGCCAGTAAGGCTTGCTATATGATAAGATGTAAGGCCTGAGCTAGAAGACTCACCTGTGACTCCTTAGCCTGAGCAATTAAGAGAATGAGGTGACTGTTCACTGCATTAGGTCAAGCTTTCACTCGGTACAGTGCGATATTTGTTTTTATTTAATTATGTACTTAATAATTCCAGGCTATTGGTTGGCCACTTTAAAAAAAAATACGATAAAATACACAGCTCTTAGGAGTTCATCCCATGAACTTTGACAATTGTATGTATGGGTGTAATATTTCTATTACCTTGGCAAATTCCCCCCCCCCCCCGCCGGGCCTTAAGTATAATCTATAGAAGAAACTACTTACATAAAAATACGTTTACAACTTAATTTCTAAAGTGAACCCACCTATCTATAATCCGTGTCTAAATCAAGTAACATCACCGGAACCTCAAAAGCCCCCTGGTGGCTCTTCCATGTCATTGTCCTTCCCACTATGCTCATTAACACCATGGGCTAGTTTTTAGACTTCATTTAAATGGAACCACACAATATGAACTCTTCTGTGTCTGGCTTCTTTCCCTTAATGTCATTTTTTTGTGTGAAATCCACGCATGTTGCGCTTGGGTAATTTATTTTTTTACTGGACTTCCGATTCTTTATTACAGATAATGGTCAGCCTCCATTTTGCTAAGAGCTTTTTTTTCCTCTCCGAGTTGCTGATTCTAATCGCTGCCTTGGGCGATCTATAAAGCTGAGTGCTCGCTAAGTGACCTCTCAGGGGTCGCCGCCTTGGACGATCAATAAAGCCGAGCGCGGGCTATGTGATCTCTCAGGGGTTGTTTCCAACCGTGTTGTTGACATCTTGAGCCTGCCAAGGACTAGAATAACCCGAAAACTAGGCTTCTCTGGGGTCTCGCCAAGGGGCAGCGTTAGAACCAGAAGAGAACATTGTTCCCAGAAAACATTTCACCCATTTTCTTTGATGGTAAACAGGCTCACTTATACCAAATCCAAACCCAGGCGAGAGCTACGGACTCTTGAAATGGTCGGTGAAAGGGGCGAAAGCACCAGGAAATTATGCTTCAACAGTCCACGACAGAACAGAAGGGAGGGTCTGAAAATGGGGCCAAACACGGCCCTATGGTTAGGGCCTTGACCTGGGCTTCCGCCACGAGGCCGGGTCACGTGGCCAACGCAGCTCCACCTCCTACCGCGGCCAGTGATGACGCCACCAGGTCGGAGCGGATAGACCGCGGTGACGTCTCCACTGCGGCGGACTCACTGAAAATCAAACCGCTACCATTAGGAGTCCTCCACGCTTAACATATCCATTCTTTCTCGTTTGAACATAATCAGGCTGCTCCTTCTCCCCATTTTTTGCCTTCTCGCGGAGGCTGAGAGACTAGCCTTACACAACATGGCTGCCTGATGTGTCTGGTGTCCTAGAGCGGACGGAAGCAGGTGACTCTCTACTCAACTTCCGACTTGGACTCCGAAAATTGGTACGTTATTTCCGGGGTGGGTTAAGGCAGCGGTTCCGAGCTGCGACTGCGCAGCCTGGCCTAGCGCGGTCAAATTACAATACATAAAGTTGTCGGGGCGGAGAGGAAGACATTACGCTTCTCGGACTGCCGGCTCGCTCGCGAGACTTGAGCGTTGCTAGGAGATTCGCCAGGCGGGCGGAGCCAGACTCGGCGGGGCGGGGAGGGGCGGGGCCAGACTCTGCGAGGCGGGGAGGGGTGGGGCCAGGCTTGGCGGGTGGAGCGTGCTCGCGGTGGGCGGTGGCGGCGGCGGCCTCGCGAAGGTTCCAGATCCGTCGCGTGCGGGAGGCGGGCCGCGATCTCGCGCAAGGTCGGTGTGCGCGCGGGCTGCGGCGCCGCGACTCGTGCGAGTGGGCGTCTGCGCTCGGTTTGAGGGCTCGGCGTGGCGTTTCCTGTTCCCTCCTCTGCGCGGCTGCAGCTCGGGCCTTCGGCCTGATCCAGCCTCCCATGGCTTCAGAAGAGGTAAATGGTTCGGCCCCATCTTCCTCATGCTCCCCGGCTGGAGCTGCAGCGCCATCCTCCCGCCCCACCGCTGTTTCCGTGGGCTGAGCCGCCCTGCGGCGACCCGCTGCCGCGGCAGTCGGCGCGCCGCCTTCCCTGGGGACGCCTCACTCGCCCCTTCCTGCGCGGTCGGCTCCCCGCTCTTCACCTCGGCCTCGCACCCCACCCGCCTGCCGGGCCGGAGCAGGGGTGTGCGGCGATTCTCCGTGCAGGCGATGCGGGGAGTGGGTCTGAGCGAGCGGCCCCCTGCGCGTGTTCCTCAGGCCCTTTCTGCGCTGGTTTCCCAGGCAGAAGACAGGAAGCTTCATTCAAGCAAAGCTGGGTGCAAACATGAGTGTCGTTTATGGTAGAGGGCGGTTGGAGGGTGAGAAGTTTTCGGTGCTAGCACTTGAATTCTCTTAGTCATGTTTTCTCTACACACGAGGAGCTGTGTTACTCTGGGCAAGTTGTTTAGCTTTTCAGTGTCGCAGTAGCATCCATTTCATAGGGTTGTTGAAAAGTATGATTTCTAGGTGTTTCAACCAGTGATTGGCAAATAGCAATCTGCTGTATGTGATTTTTAAAATAAATAACTTGGAAAGTTAGTTGTAATTAATAGTAAGAAACCCAATGGCCTGTGTTAAAGCTCCGTAAACTCTGAACGTTGGAGAATTAAATTTTATGGAGACTTAGTTTGCTCAGTTAGAAAATGGGAATGATAGTACTTGTATTGCTCATTTCCTGGCCTAAGTGGGAGGTGAAGACGGGACAGTTATTCACAGTTAAGTGCTGGGTGTGCATTAACTAGATTTGCTTTATGAAAACAAGTAGTGGGAAATCCCAAGCCTTTTTTTTTTTTTTTTAACTCAAAATCTTTTCTTTATAATGAGGAAAAACTATGAGATTTGTGTGTTATAGTCTTAATCTAGGTATCTTGTGACAAGTCTTTTAAGGTAGGTCTTGGGTACATGTGCCCCTAGGAGAGAACTTCACAGTCATGCAGGTGGATAGCTCAGTATTAGTCCTCTTGAGAGTAGAGAATGTTCTCAGTTTAGGTACTTAGAAATAGACATTTAAGGGCACTTCATTTTTGTTTTGTTTGAGATAAAATTTAAGTTTTTAACCACTTTAAAGTGTATAATTCAGGTATTGTTTTAAGTATATTCAGTGTAGTGCAGCCATCGCCACTGTCTAGTTTCAGAACATTTTCATCACTCCAAAAAGAAACCATTTAGTGTCTTTTAAACAATTGCTTCCCATTCCCCCCTCAGCCCCTGACAACTATTCATCTTATACTTTCTGTGAATTTGCCTATTCTAGGCATTTCATATCAATGGAGTCACGCTGTATGTGGCCTTTTGTTTTTTGGCTCCTTCAACTTAGCACTAACATTTTCAGGTTCATCCATGGTGTAGTGTGTATTAGTACACATGCTCTTTATGGCTAAATAATATTCTATTATATGCGTATGGCACATTGTGTTTATCCTTTCATCCGTTTATGGACATTTATTTCCACTTCTTTTTTTGAGATGGAGTCTCGCTCTGTCGCCCAGGCTGAAGTGCAGTGGCGCAGTCTCGGCTCACTGCAATCTTCGTCTCCCGGGTTCAAAGGATTCTCCTGCCTCAGCCTCCTGAGTAGCTGGGATTACAGGCCGCGCCACCATGCCCGGCTAATTTTTGTATTTTTAGTAGCGACGGGGTTTCACCACGCTGGCCAGGCTGGTCTCCAACTCCTGATCTCAAGTGATCTGCCCGCCCGCCTCGGCCTCTGAAAGTGCTGGAATTACAGGTGTGAGCCATGGCGCCCTGGCTTATTTCCACTTCCTGACTAACATAAAAATAATGCTGCTGCGAGTGCTGTGTACAAGTTTTTTGTGTGGATGTGTTTTCAGTTCTCTGGGGTATGTATCTAGGAGTGGAATTACTGGTTCATATGGTAACTTTTTGAGAAACTGTTAGACTATTTCCAGAGTGGTTGCATCATATTCCCACAAGAAGTGTTTGAAGCTTCCAGTTTCTCCACATCCTTATCAACATTTGAGTTCTATTTTTCTTTTTTGGTTTATAACACCATCCTGCTGGGTGTGAAGTGGTATCTTGGGAATTTGATATGCGTTTACCCAATGATGAAGATGTTGAGCATCTTTAATGTTCTTGGTGTCCATTTCTGTATCTTTGGAGAAACGTGTGTTGAATTCCTTTGCCCATTTTTGAGGCACATTGGTGTTAATGCCTCCTAGTGAAAAATTAGGAAATAGGAAGATAGAGCTTGAATGCGTTATGGGTAGGGATAAAAGGGAAATAAAATTTTTATATACGTAAAACAAATACATGCCAAGAAGGCAAGGAAAATTACATGATAAATTAGATAAGAAACCATCTAGGACATCTTAAAGTATTTGTGCAGAAAAAGCAGATCTTTGCTGGTTTCAAGTCTGCCAACAACAGAACTGAGGAAATGTCTCAGTTTTAAGTTTTTTCAGTGGATACTTTATAATGAAAAGAGTAATTTAGAGCCAAAACTGGCAATAAAGAGGGCTTGGGAATTCAGCCATTGGGGGAATCCCTTGCCTAATTTGAATTACTTTTCTTTTTCTGCTAAAGCATTCCTATTTCAGTCAAAAAGCAAAACCTCGTGCTTAGACTTATTATATTTCATTTTATATTTCAGTATTTTATGAATTAGGAGTTGTAGAATCAGCGTTTTTTTTGAAACCATTAAAATAAAAGTATTATTTTGAACTGAAACATCTTGGTTCTATGCTCAAAAGACGAGTTTGCAAGAGTTTTTGTCATAGTAATATGAGCTGTTCTTGGAAGGGGAGAGTGTGGACAAGAGGGTTGGGCAGAGTTGAACTTTTTTGTTTTTTGATACTGAGTTTTGCTCTTGTTGCCCAGGCTAGAGTGCAATGGCGCGATCTTGGGTCACTGCAACCTCTGCCTCCGGGGTTCAAGCAATTCTCCTGCCTCAGCTTCCTGAGTAGCTGGGATTACAGGCACATGGCACCATGGCCGCCTAATTTTTGAATTTTAAGTAGAGACAGGCTTTTGCCATGTTGGTCAGGTTGGTCTCGAACCCCTAACCTCAAGTGATCCACCCGTTTGGCCTCCCAAAGTGCCGGGACTACAGGTGTGAGCCACTGCATCGGGCCAGAGTTGAACTTTTTATACCATGTCATCTGTTATAGATAGGCAAAACTAGGGCATCTGAGTTAAATGAGATAATAAAAGACTTGTAGTAAAAGAAAAGAATTAGTTCTGTTATTGCATTTTATAAGACTATTAAGAAACAAAGGCTTTCAGACTCTGTTGTGCGTCTGATATTCTGAATTATAAAGCACTAAAAGACTTTTAAATTGAGCTTTTGATATAATCAAGCTGTGACACAAGATTTTTTTGGTCAAGTTGCTAGTATCAAGCTAGAGTGTAAAGTTACTGTAAGAAGTGAAACAGCTGTTTGGAAAGATCTTGTGTATTTGCAGTATGTCAAGAGGGTAATTGGGGGAAAAAAACTTAGGCTCAATAATTTTCTAACATTGTCTTCTTGAATTTCATAAAATGTTGCCTCTATCTCTAGAAAGTAAAAAGAAGTAGACTTTACTAGATGATGGATTGGCATGAGAAGAAAATGAGAACGTGGTGGCTTTTTCAAAAGATAATTTCCAAGAGTAGGTTGCATTTTGGGTCTTTTGTCACCTTCTATGCAACCAACTCCTACACTTCTGACTGTAAGACTGACCCAGCTTCAGAGCAAGACTTTTCCTCAAAAGCAGAAATTTGGTTTTTTTTGTTTGTTTTTTTAAAAATATTTTGTCTTAAAAATTCGGACTTTTTTTATTTGAGGTATTTGAGGTGGGAAGATCAATGAAGACCAATCAGTGACAGAAAATGGAGCATTCATTACCTCAGTAAAGTTTGCCATATAGCATTTTGCCATGGTCACTGCGTGTTCTCTCATCTCTTAAATATTTTAAAAGTGTCTAACATCTAATGACACTCGGATTAGATGTTAAAGGAAATCTATGAATCCCTTGTCAAAAAAAAAGTCTTTGTTTTACTTTTTAAGTCGCAGATGTTTCTTGTAAATATTTTAAAGCAAATATAAACTGGAAAATTTGGGTTTGATTACCTATTTATTGTTTGTTCAAGATTGTTCAAAGTTTTCCTTTTGGAAAAAAAAGGAAGCTTGAGTTAATTACAGTTAATAAGCCAGAGGGAAGAACTGAAGTTGCAACTCAATCCTAGAAAATTTAGATGAACCTCTTAATTCTTAGTGCTTATTTCAGCAAGTTGAAAAGAGTGATAAGCACAATATCAAGCCATTTCCTTATTGATCATAGCTAACTTATTTTTTGTCTTAACACAGCTACAGAAAGATCTAGAAGAGGTAAAGGTATTGCTGGAAAAGGCTACTAGGAAAAGAGTACGTGATGCCCTTACAGCTGAAAAGTCCAAGATTGAGACAGAAATCAAGAACAAGATGCAACAGAAATCACAGAAGAAAGCAGAACTTCTTGATAATGAAAAACCAGCTGCTGTGGTTGCTCCCATTACAACGGGCTATACAGTGAAAATCAGTAATTATGGTATGACTTGCTTCCCTATAGCCAGTTTTGCCTCCGAGCAACCTATTCCTCATAGTGATCTAACAAATTCATCTTTAAATGAGTTTTGAGTCTGTGTGTTTGGTGGCTTGGAGGAAGACCCATCAGTTTTTATTTAATAAAACTTTCTTTAAATAGGAAAGGATACATTCTAGAAGCTGTTAACAAGAGTAAGGTGATTTACTACAAAGATGAGGAGTAGCAACAAGGAAGGAATTTATTCTGAAATTATTCAGTATATATGAGGTACCGCTTTGGTGGTGGTGGTGGTGTTTAATCATGTTTTATGTTTCACTTTGCCAACCACTACAATTAACTGAGGAGAGGAATCCAGTTAAATTCAGGAAATATTTTTGAGCACCTAATGTATATCACTATTGTGCTTACACTTACGGATACACAACAGTGACAAAGACCCAATCCTTTCTCATGGTGTGGTTGGGACATAGACGTATAACTCCTAACATAACAATGTATTAGCAAAACAGTATGAGCAAAAACTGTTTTCCTTCAATGGTGTATATAGTTTTTTTGTTTTAGCGGCAGTGCAACTTGAATGAGAGTGATGAGGTCTCACTGGAGCAAGGACAGTCTGGTTTTTCTTTGTGCTAATAATGTCTAGCACATAATAGGTAACATAGCTGAGGAAATAATTCTGGAGGTGAAGAACAGGGAGAATTAGAGAGATTTGAGTGTGAAGGGTGAGTTATATGTTCAGCAAGTCAAAAAGGAAGGGAACAGCATGAGCAGAGGACATGAATAGAGACTTGGAAGGCATGATCTATTTTGAGTATTGTTATAGTGAAAAGCACGTGTATGTCGTGCTTAAGAGATGTACTATATAGTACTATATGAAATTGCACCGTGTACTCAGTTGAGTATGGGAAACTGGTCTGAAGATGTTTAGGATTATGGCATTTTAACCAGGAACATAGATTTGTGTTGAGGGAGAAACTTGTCAATCCGGAGGATGTACTGACTGGAAAGAAACTATTAATAAATGAAGTTCTCTGGAACCCTCTAGGGCATTTTTTTGATCAACACTATGTTTCTTTTTAATTTTCGTGGGTATATAGTAGGTGTATGTATTTATGGGGTACATGAGATGTTTTGATACAGGCATGCAGTGTGAAAACACGTCATGGAGGATGGGGCATGTTTCTATTCCATAGGACTAAGTGAGGAAGAGTCAGGGATATGTATGTATATATTCTTGATAAACAGAAGATGCTTTTTGTGATGTTTTTTATTTTCTACAAATATGATGGTATTTTGTGAAGTGTGTATGTCTTGTATGTTGACAGAGTTCTTCTAGGTTAGAGACTTGCTGGTAGTTTGATAATACATACTGAAATGGCATTTAATAGATATCAGTAGGTTTGTCAGATTTGGATGAAGAATTGGAGTCATTTACATTTTGCTTTGCCCTGGAAAGGAAGTAAGAGCGCTAGGATTCCGTTTGTTAGAGAAGTAGAAATGGTTATGGAATTAGACAGTATTGATACTTAGCCATCCAGCTTAGTGGAGAGCTACCGATATTTAGATGTAGGACAAAACTGTTTCCATAAAAGCAGTAAATGAACTAATCTTATGTATTTAGTGATCATATTTTTATTCTGAGGGACAAAAAGAGCATAGGCTTTGTATTCAGAAACCTGGATTTGAATCTGAATTCTATCACTTGTTAGATGCCTAACTTTGGGTAGAGTACTTAACTGCTTTGAGGCTCCATTTCTCAACCTAGAAAATTTCTTGGGTTTCAAATTTTTTTATGACTGGATTTTCATAATTTTACTTTCCTGAGTTATGAGCCATGTGCGTTTGCTGTTCTAGAGATAGTTTCAGAGACTTACTTATGTCCCATCTTTTGTTGTCATTGCCAGGATGGGATCAGTCAGATAAGTTTGTGAAAATCTACATTACCTTAAGTGGAGTGCATCAAGTTCCCACTGAGAATGTGCAGGTGCATTTCACAGAGAGGTGAGTTCTCATTATGTTGGGAAAGACGGTGATCATTAACAGTCAACATTGCCTTATCTTGAGACTTTTTCTTAGCAGTTTTTAAAATTCTTCTTAAATTTAGAATTAATTATCCTTTACAACTACTTTCAAGAGGTGAGCATTAACTGGCCAAATGCACACCCTGAAATAAAGCCAGCAGCTTTTTTTCCACTCTTACGGAGTAAGAATACCTTTCATAGAACTAGAAAGATGATGTATTCACCATTGTGTTGCAGGTCATTTGATCTTTTGGTAAAGAATCTAAATGGGAAGAGTTACTCCATGATTGTGAACAATCTCTTGAAACCCATCTCTGTGGAAGGCAGTTCAAAAAAAGTGAGTGTGCTTTTTTTTGGTCGTAATATTCTGAAACCTTACCAGATTGAACCTAGCTGATTTAGAATTGAGATGAACTGGAATGAATTTGTCCTGTAACAGGGACCACTGCCTGTTTTGTGAATGTTTTATTGGGACATAGCCAGGCTTATTTGTTTGTGTGTTGTTTGTGGCTGCTTTTGTGCTACAATGGCAGAGTTAAGTGGCTGCAGCAGACCACATAATGCCCTAAATGAAACCTAAATATTTACTGTGTGGTCCTTGACAGAGAACATTTGCCAACTCCTTTTGTAGAAGAATAGGCTATTGTAAGAATATTCCATTAAGATCAGGAAGGAAGTAAAGTTTGAAGGTAGTTAAGAGTGAGACTTGAGTTTTATGCCAGGTTTACTGCTTATTGTTTGTGACCTTTGGCAGCTTAATCACTCTGTGCCTCAGTTTCTGCATTTATGCAATAGTAATAATTTATTTCGCAAAGTTGAAATGATACACTGAAGTGCAATACCATATGTAAAGTGTTTAAATTAATGGTAGTGTTAGCATTGTGCATAATACTCCTATACATAAAAGGAGGTCTTAAGCACTTAGCCTCCTTGGAGTTAGAAGCAGCTATAAAAATAAGGAAACTGTCTTTTAAAACTACCCTTTATAATTTTACTAAATCAGATAGTCCCTCTTTTCTGCCTAATTTGAATAAATGAAGTTTAATGCATTAGGTATATAGACATGCCATTCTGCCATCTGTTTTTATAATACATAATTAACAGCTTACAGGTGATACTCAAATATAGTTGGATTCGCCGTCTTCCTGCACCCTTCTGCATCCACTAGTCCCGTACATAGAGTACCAAAAGATCCCTAGAAGTCGTATTGATCATTGTTTAAAGACCTGTACGTTGCCCTTCTTTCACACTTTCCAAATGCCTCACCTTGCTCCATACTGCCTTATGTGACTTGGTTTCTTGCCTATCCTCGACCCCTCTTATTATATTACTATCTCTTTGTCACTAAAATCCAGCCACTCCTCCTGCTTCTCAAACACACCAAGATCATCCCATCTTGGAGCCAGTCTACATGGCTCTGCCAGCTGCCTTCTCCTGACCTTAGGCTTCAGCTCAGATTTTGCCTCAGGGAGGCCTTCCTAATGAAGTTCCTGCTCCCACCCCCATTAACACCTGCTTTGTCTTGCCAGCACTTTCTAGGATATGACGGTATTCAAGTTTTACTTATTTATGGTCTTTTCACGCCATGAATGTTCAGATTTTGGCCTATTCATACAAGTATTACTAGCACCCCAAATAAGTCTATACATACTAGGGACTTGATTAATTAAATAATTGTTTTCTAAATATTCATGCTAATCTTCATGTCTTCTAAGCTGTATTTGTTTTCCCGCTTTTCTTCCAGGTCAAGACTGATACAGTTCTTATACTGTGTAGAAAGAAAGTGGAAAACACAAGGTGGGATTACCTGACCCAGGTTGAAAAGAGTGCAAAGAAAAGAGTGAGTCTACTTTCATTTTTTAAAGAATTCTAGTGTATTGTTTGAGATCATGGATTTTAAGTTTTCTTTATGGATAATATATTTCTGCTTTCAACTGTCAGAAACTACCTGAAGAGGGCGCGTCCAGCCAGTTGCTTTTTAAGGTCTTGTAGTTAACAGTTGGCTCTTTAGTGTGGTTCTTAACCCTAGGCACTTCTATACAAATACTGTGCCCATTCCCAGATACTCTGTTTCGGTAGTTCGAGAGAGGCTCAGATACCCCTGTATGTTTTAAATTTCTCAGATGTTTGTGATAGTAGTTGTTTTCATTGTCACTGGTTTAGAGTGAAAAGATAAAATATTTTATCCTTCTTAATAATGACCTTTTAAAATGTTTATTCAATGATACTTGCATTCTAGGTCAGTTCATCTTCTAGAGGTACTAATTGAAGACTCAGGTCCAGATCTGTGTATCTCAGGCTTAAGAGGAGAGCTTTTCTAATTATAAAATACATGAGCTTCAGGGTACATCCATGTGTAATGTTTGTGATTTTCCATCAATTTTTTTTTTTCCAAATTATGAGGAAACATGCTTTTAAAAAATGAAAAGTTAGAAAATCAAATCCTTACTTATTTTACCTGTTAAAAATGAGGCCAGGCGGGGTGGCTCATGCCTGTAATCCTAGCATTTTGGGAGGCTGAGGTGGTGGATCACCTGAGGTCAGGAGTTTGAGACCAGCTTGGCTGACGTGGTGAAACTCCGTCTCTACTAAAAATACAAAAATTAGCCGAGCATGGTGGCACGTGCCTGTAATCCCAGCTACTTGGGATGCTGAGGCAGACAGAATTGCTTGAACCTGGGAGGCGGAGGTTGCAGTGAGCCAAGATTGCACCACTGCACTCCAGCCTGGGTGACAGAGCAAGACTGTCTAAAAAAAAAAAAAAAAATCATGGGAAATCCCTGTGCCTAAAAATGGCCCCTTACTATTTTGATGACCTCTTTCATGCACCAAGTGTGTGCATGCTTGGTAGGTGTGTGTTGTTTTCATTAAGATGAACTTAGGCGTGCCGTTTTGATTGTGAGTCTCTATGGATACACTGTCTTCCCTCTTATCCCTCTACTTCCTGCCAGTGTTAACCTGAATTATAGTATCTTCCCCCATGCCTTCATTTCTCCATTGTTGTATATGTTTTCTTTTTAAAGGAAGCCCTCCTATGACACTGAAACAGATCCTAGTGAGGGATTGATGAATGTTCTAAAGAAAATTTATGAAGATGGAGATGATGATATGAAGAGAACCATTAATAAAGCATGGGTGGAATCAAGAGAGAAGCAAGCCAAAGGAGACACGGAATTTTGAGACTTTAAGGTCCTTTTGGGAACTGTGATGTGATGTGGAAATACTGATGTTTCCAGTAAGGGAATATTGGTGAGCTGCATATATAAATTTGACAGATAGCTATTTACATAGCCTTCTAAGTAAAGGCAGTGAATTCTCCATTTCCTACTGGAGGATTTATTTAAATAAAATATGCTTATTAAACACTCCTGCAAAGATGGTTTTATTAGTACCCTGGTCATTTTGTTCAAGGAAGGGTTATAATTGCATTCTCATGTGAAATATAAAAAGCAAGTCTTGCCCAATAAAAACGCTACATTGTGTGTATTTTTTGTTCAGCTAAGAATTGGAGAAGTATTTGCTTGCCTTTAAGTTACTGACATCAGCTTCCACCAGTGTAAAAATTGAGTAAAACCTGAAGTTTTGCATAAAATGCAGATTGGTACCTGTGCTTGAAGGTTACTGTAGAGCATCTGACCCCTTATTACCACCTTAAGCAATGTGTGTGCCATGCATTACCATGCATTAATTCAATCACAGGTGTTTCTATCTAGATTGAAATATGTTTGTCAATGAATATGGAATAGAAACTAAATCTAAACATGACAGTAATAGACACACATCTTTGTATGGTACCAATTAGTTTTGCTGTGGATCAGATGGTTTATGAAAGTAATAACCATAAAGCAAAAAATAATCTGAAAGCCCGTCTATTCCTATGCTCAATAAAGTGAAGTTTTTCTTCATTAGAACAGTTTTATGATTTATTTGTCTAGGAGTATGTCAGAAAAACCAGGCTTCTAGTAGGAATTATTCCTATTGCCCCTGAAGTCAGGACCAGTGCCTGTGATCTCCATTACTATATTTTACTGGAGGTATTAACCAGCACAGATCAGAGAAAGCAATTGAAGCCAGGCATGGAGGCTGGTGCCCATAATCCCAGCTACCCAGGAAGCTAAGGCTGGAGGATCACTTGAACCCAGGAGTTTAAGGCTGCAGTGAGCTATGATCATGCCACTGTACTCCAGCTTGGGTAACAGATTGAGAGCCTGTCTCATTAAAAAAAAAAAAAAAAAGCCATTAGACACACAGGAAAAATCCAGAAGGGTAAACTAAAGCTACAATTAATATGGGAATTTGGAAAAAGTGGTAGGACATACAATACAGAAACAGCTTATGTATAGGATAGCTGTAACTAAATACTGAAACACATTATGCCTCTGTAATTGGTGTTGATACATGAACAGAATAGCAGACACAATGCATATGAAAGTTACAGAATATGGTAAAAGTGGGATAAAGATGGGTTTTTAATGACAGTAAGATAACTGAAAATAGGCATATAGATACATTCCAAGCAGACTGAAGATCTAATTGTAAAAATGAAAGCATATGGGCCGGGCGCGGTGGCTCAAGCCTGTAATCCCAGCACTTTGGGAGGCCGAGACGGGCGGATCATGAAGTCAGGAGATCGAGACCATACTGGCTAACACGGTGAAACCGTGTCTCTACTAAAAAATACAAAAAACTAGCCGGGAGAGGTTGTGGGCGTCTGTGATCCCAGCTACTCGGGAGGCTGAGGCAGAAGAATGGCATAAGCCCGGGAGGTGGAGCTTGCAGTGAGCTGAGATCAGGCCACTGCACTCCAGCCTGGCCAGTACAGCAAGACTCCATCTCAAAAAAAAAAAAAAAAAACGGTAAAAAAACTAGAAAAAAATGGGGAAAAAAAAATTAAATTTGACTTTTAACTC
>NW_016804151.1:4103036-4120736 GCF_001698545.2 Rhinopithecus bieti
AAAAAAAAAAAAAAAAAGCGTACAAATACTAGAAGAAAATGGGGCAAAACTACATTATATGTGACTTATAACCTAGAAGAAACAAAACTTGATCAGTTTTAACTACATAAAAATGTTTATAGGACAAGAAAAACCCCACCACAACCCAAAGCAAACAATGTATTGAGAGGATTCCAATAATTAAGAATACTTCATACAAAAAGAAATGTAAATGATCTTTAACCTGTAAAGATGCTTACCTTGTTCAGAAGAGAATAAACCACAGTTTCTTTTACCTTTCACTGGAAAAGTTTAAAACAAATATATTGAGTGTTGAGGCTGTGGAGAAATAAGGACACATATTTGGGAATGGAATGAAAAAGTAAAACTCTGGTTAACACTCAAGAGTATTTGGGTGGGTGCGGTGGCTCACACCTGTAATGCCAACATTTGGGAGGCCAAGGCGGGCAGATCACTTGAGGTCAGGAGTTTGAGACCATCCTGGCCAATATGGCGAAATCCTGTCTACTGAAAATTAAAAAAACTAGCTGGGCATGGTGGCAGATGCCTGTAATTCCAGCTACTCAGGAAGCTGAGGGACAAGAATCACTTGAACCTGGGAGGCCAAGGGACAACAATCACCTGAACCTGGGAGGCTGAGGGACAAGAATCACTTGGACCCAGGAGGCACAGTTTGCAGTAAGCTGAGACTGTGCCACTGCACTCCAGCCTGGGTGACAGAGTAAGACTCTTGTCTCAAAAAGAGTATTTGGTAATAACCATCAGAATTACATATGCATTTATCCTCTGACTCAGAATTTTAACTTCTTTCTGGGCTCTGAAAGGTGCATTTACGAAAATTTGGAATGCTATATGCAAAAGATCAGAAATACCCAAGTGTATTAAACAGGAATGTATTACGGTTCATCCACATGAGGGAGTCACAAAACAATGAAGATTTCTGTATAATGTAAAATGGTCACCAGGATAGAGTAAGGGGAAAAGCAAAGTGCAGAACATTTATGGTATACCCACTGGGTCTGTGTAAGAAGGGTGAGAAATGTGAATGTATGCACATAGGTGTATTTGCTTATGTTTCAAAAAAAAACTCGAGTAAACCCAAAGCTAATAAAAATTGTTAGCAGGGGAAGGAAGGGAAGCTACTCTGTGAATGTAACTTTTTTCTAGAGTTTTGACGTTAGAACTATCTAAAATTTAACATGATTGAAAAAGTAAAAAATGACCCTAAACCTACCAACACATTGTCTCAGTCTGTTCCTGCTGCTGTAACAAAATGCCACAGACTAAGAATTTATAAATAATATTTATTTCTTGCACTTCTGGAGGCTGGGGAGGTCTAAGATTTGGCACCAGTAGATTGGTGTCTAGTAAGGGCTTGCTTTCTGCTTCCAGTATGGTGCCTTCTTGCAGTATCGGAAGGGTAAAAGGGATAAACTCTCCCTCAAGCCCTCTTAGAAAGGCATTGATTCCATCCATGAGTGTGGAGCCATCCTGGCCTAATCACCCGCTAAGGGCCCCACCTCTTAATGTCAACGCATTGTGGATTAGATCGCAATGTGAATTTCAGAAGTACACAAATGTTCAAACTACAGCATATATATACATCAAGTTGGTAGTATAAACTACTTTCAAATAACTTTACAACACAAGTGTTTGCCCATTGGTAGTGAGATGGATTCTAAGTACAAAACCACAAGTGAATCTAAAACTATAATCACTAGTGTTAGTAAAATTATATTGAAACTTTAAATATAATTTATGATAAAGGTAAACAGGCTGATGTCATTAGGAGCTAAGATTTTTGTATTAAATACATTCTAAAATCAATAAAACTCGCCTTTTTTTTTTTTTTTGAGATGGGGTCTTGCTCTGTTGCCCAGGCTGGGGTACAGTGGTGCAGTATCAGCTCACTGCAACCTCTGCCTCCAGGTTCAAAGGGATTCTCCAGTCTCAGCCTCCCGAGGAGCTGGGACTATAGGTGTGCGCCACCACGCCCAGCTAATTTTTGTATTTTTTGGTAGAGACGGTTTCACCATGTTGGCCAGGCTGGGTCTCGAACTCCTGACCTCAAATGATCCACCCGCCTCAACCTCCCAAGGTGCTGGGATTACAGGCGTGAGCCACCGCACCCGGTCTGTTTTTACCTTTTAAAAAAAGACTTGCCTAGGCAGACCCGCTGAAAGGACCTAAATGCAATGATGATAATAGCCATCAGCACTGCCTAGTGCTCAGTGTGGTCTCTAAACTAAACACTATTTCCTACAAAAAGGTCCATGAACCCTTGGAAAAAATGTCTGAGGCAGGAAATGCACAAAGTAGACCTGGGTTAGCTTATGTCAGAAAGCAAGGAAATACTGAATAATACTGTACCAATTCAGTAGGATACAGGAAACAACTTAAGGGGCTCCCACTGGTAATGGGACAATTTGAGCATCAAGAAATAATGAATGGAATAGATTGAAACAATATACACAAAATTTGCAAGTTCACTACAGTGAAAAATAAATGATTTGTTACCATTTTCATTGGCTAGAGCACCAACTCATTTACTCTAAAAATTGTTAAAGAATCATGCATTTATCTTGAAGAAATATATTTCAGGAAAATAAATTACTGATAAGGAAAAGTTCTTGACAGAAAAATTCTAGCCAATACAGAAAAATTATGGAATTAGAAAACTACAATTGCAAACCTCAATAAAACAACAGAGTAACAATCACCAATGAAAAGCAAAAACTTTGCTTGCTTCAGCAGCACATATATTAAAATTGAATAATACAGAGATTAGCATGGCCCCTGTGCAAGGATGACATGCAAATTTGTGAAGCATATTAAAATGCTGTAAAACAAAAAAAAGCAAAAACCATTGAGTGGCAGGTTAATGAATGGTTAACTTCAAATGCAGGGACCAGGCTGATCCCACCCTGCACCCACTGGTCAAGCAGCATTCAAAGTTGGACAGACAGATAACGTGCCTTCTGGTTTAACAGTACACAGCACCACTGATGAAAATTCGTCTCCAAAACATGGAGCCTGAATCTAGGTCAGTCTCAATGTAACTACCAGTTTATAGGGAATTTGTGTGACAGGAATAAATTTAAAAACACACGAAAGAAGCAAACGGCTAAATGTCGGACATTCTACAGGAAAAATGGCCCGTTTCCTCCCACAAATGAATGACATAAAGGAGTGAAGAGGTTTATAGAACAAAAGGGATTTAAGAGATGTAGCAACCAAATGAAATACATGGATCATACTTGGACTCATTCAAACAAACCAAAAGATGTGGGATGTCCTTTCAATGATATGCCAGAAATCAGTAAATCTGATTGTTCTAGTTATGATTTGATTAACACTAGTTACTAGTTATTAGCTAGAACATTCCAGTTGGTAAGTTGTCATACATATTTAAGAAATATGAATCCAAACTAGATTGTGATAATTCCCTCATAACTTCACCTCTACCTGAGTTTCGGGCTCTGCTATCCAGCTGCATACTAGTCTTCATCAGATGACACAGGCGTCTCCAACACTGCATGACTGGAACCTGAACTTGCTTATCTTCTGTTTCCCCTAAATCTGTTCTTTTTTCAAATTTTCTATCTTGGAGTTGCCCTCTACCATCTATCTAGACACTTTTATCAGGAACTCAGAGAGCCATCTTTACCTCTTAGATATAATCAGTCTTGTAAGTCTTGCCCAATTTTCTTTTCTAAAACTTTAAAATCTGTCCTGTCTTCTCTAGCAAATACCACAATGTTAGTTCAGGCCTTCATCTTCCTCAACAATTAAGACATCCTCCTAACTGGTTGTCTTGCCTGTAGCCTTTTCCTCTCATGGCCATCTGCCACACAGCCGTCACTTAACCTGTGTTACAAACTGATGATGTCATTCCTGTGCTTAAAACTATCTAATACCTGGTATGTCAGTCTTAATTCCTTCACATGATTTGTGAGATCCTCCACTATATGAGCCTTGTCTTGTGCTTCATATATCTGATCCACTGAAGTGACTGTGGTTCTCTGATGCTAGAGTGCCTTTGCTTCTTTGTGCTTTTGTTTCCTCTGTGTGCAGAAAAAAATCTCACCCCTCACCTCCTCATTTATTAGTAAGTTCTCCAGGAATATTTTCCTGATGTTAAGTAGGTACTTCAATATGTGTATTTTATCACTGGGCTGATCACACTGTTGAGTTACTGAATGAGAACTTTGTGCTAGCCTTACTTATTTCTGTTATGAATTAAATAAACATAAAATAGGGAATATATACTGTTCCAACAAAACTTTTCCTCTGGATGGAAACCTTCAAGGACTTAAAGAGGCATAATTTGTTTTAAAGTCCCTTAAGGATGGACAAGAAAACATTTAGTGGTTCTTTTCTTCAGCCATCACACAAAGAAGTGGAGCATCAGATAATCCAGAATAGCAGCCTTGCTATCCAATCTACTGTTTATCCAACAGTAATAGGCAGGGGAGCTCTGCAGGTCGGGAAAGCTAGCCCAGGATTACAAACTGCCATAAATGAGCTACATGTCAATTAGTTGGATTATGTATAACATTTTATGAAATAATGCTCTTAAAAACAAAAACCCTTATATGTTACTAAAAGATTAAACTTAAAAGGAGGGTATAAAAAACATATTCACAGAAAATATTTATTATACTACTCTTTGCACTATGTATGGAACAGTATGTTTATTAAGTCCAAGAGAAAAGATAATTCACTGACATGAAACACCCAAATTTCTTCATTTTAAAAGTAGTTTAGAGATAGCATCAGGTAGGCCAAACAACTGCACTGGGCCCCTGTAGAGATTAGGGTTTGGTCTATTAAAAAAATCTTTTCTTGCTGGAACTGGCTTCCCTGCAAGCTCAATAGGTTCTGGAGCTCATTTACCAGATTGCTCGCTGGATCCCAGAAAGTTGCCCGTGGTCAGCTAAGTGACGGAAGACTATACGACTAAGCCTCCAGCGCCGCTTCACACCACGCGGACGGGACGTCATAACACACCGATTTCTGATTCTAACAGGACAGCTATCCCGTGGGAGGGCAGCGATTTCTTCATCGGCCACGTCCTAAGGGAAATCACATTATTACACAGATCGCATTACATTGTTGCACATGTATTTTGCTCCTTCTCACTGGCAGGTAACTTACTTTTTTTTTTTGAGACAGAGTCTTGCTCTGTCACCCAGGCTATGGGTGACAGATTGTGCAATGACACAATCTCGGCTCACTGCAACCTCTGCCTCCTGGGTTCAAGTGATTCTCCTGCCTCAGCCTCCCAAGTAGCTGAGATTACAGGTGTGCACTAGCACACTCAGCTAATTTTTTGTATTTTTAGTAGAGACGGGGTTTTGCCACGTTGCCCAGGCTGGTCTCAAACTCCTGAGCTCTGGCAATCCGCCTGTCTCGGCTTCCCAAAGTGCTAGGATTACAGGTGTGAGCTACAGCACCCGGCCACTGGCAGGTAATTTTCATTGCATGAGTACCATAATTCATTTATCCATCCTACCTTTGATGGTCATCTGGGTCATCTTCCGATTTGAGCGAATATGAATAGTACAGCTACATACTTTTGTTTAAGTCATTGGTAAAGTATGTGAATGTATTTCTGTTGCCTCCTCACGTTTTTTGAATCACAGAAGTTTGAAACCTCTGGGCTGATGATCAAATAGGAAGGAATGTGGCTTGAGATAAGACTAGAGAAGGAGGAAGGAGAGTATCACATGGAGCCCTGATGTCTATGGTAAAGATTCTGACAACTGGAGAAGTAAAGGGGAGAGATCAGATGAGGTTTATATTTTTAAAAAATCATTTGCAAGGTAGAGGATGAATCAGGTAAGGGCAAAGTGGTTGAGGGGACAAAAGGAGGGATTACAGCAGTAGCTAGGGCTCAGGTTTTGTCAGTAGAGATTTCTTCCTATGTATGTGTTCAAGAGTGTGAGTGTTCATAATATTCACTTTAATCTGATAAGTGTCCTGACAAGTATGATGGACCCTGTGCTAGACTGTCATGCAAGCAAAATAACACATTAAGAGAACACAAATTAAATGAAAGTATATACAAACCAAAAATTAACACAAAAGCTTATTGCATGTGTTACCATTATGAACTAACAGAATTATATAAAACAATATGATTGCCAGGTGCAGTGGCTCATGCCTGTAATCCCAGCACTTTGGGAGGCTGAGGTGGGCGGATCACCTGAGGTCGGTAGTTTGCGACCGGCCTGACCAACATAGAGAAACCCCGTTTCTACTAAAAAGACAAAATTAGCTGGGTGTGGTGGTGCATGCCTGTAATCCCAGCTGGCTGGGAGGCTAAGGCAAGAGAATTGCTTGAACCCAGGAGGCAGATGTGGTGAGCCGAGATCGTGCCACTGCACTCCAGCCTGGGCAACAAGAGCAAAACCCCATCTCAAAAACAAAACAAAATGAAAAAACAACATGACTGAGCCATTGAGTAGTAAACAATAAATGCTATAAAAGGAACTGGAGAGAAGAAATGACTGGGCGGGAAGATTGAAGCCAGGTTTCATGGAGGTGGACTTTAAAGAATGGCTAGAAATTACTGATTGATTGATTGGTTGATACATACCCCTCCTTGTTCCCTGAAAGATTTAAGGCAGTTTACAAATGAGGAAACTGGGGCAAAGAGAAATGACAGTAGAAAAGATAAAAGCCTCAGGAACACAAAAGTGCATGCTGTAAAAGCCTGAGTTTGTTAGAACTGGGACATAAATTTGACTTGTAAGAAACTTAGCAGGCAGCAGAGAACCATGATCAGTTTACATGATTCAGACTCTGCACAGTTATTGCTGCTAGTCATACCAGAGACACTTCTTCTGGGTGTCTTCATAAAGGTACTCAAACAACACACCCCCAGCTGTATTAAGGTATAATTGACAAATAAAAATTGCATATATTTAAGGCATACGATGTCATGATTTGTTGAACATATACATTGTGAAATGATTACCACAATGAAGCTAATGAATGCATCCTTCACCTCACAAGATTACCTTTTGTGTGTGTGTGTGTGTGTGTGTGTGTGTGTNAAGAGGTTTATAGAACAAAAGGGATTTAAGAGATGTAGCAACCAAATGAAATACATGGATCATACTTGGACTCATTCAAACAAACCAAAAAGATGTGGGATGTCCTTTCAATGATATGCCAGAAATCAGTAAATCTGATTGTTCTAGTTATGATTTGATTAACACTAGTTACTAGTTATTAGCTAGAACATTCCAGTTGGTAAGTTGTCATACATATTTAAGAAATATGAATCCAAACTAGATTGTGATAATTCCCTCATAACTTCACCTCTACCTGAGTTTCGGGCTCTGCTATCCAGCTGCATACTAGTCTTCATCAGATGACACAGGCGTCTCCAACACTGCATGACTGGAACCTGAACTTGCTTATCTTCTGTTTCCCCTAAATCTGTTCTTTTTTCAAATTTTCTATCTTGGAGTTGCCCTCTACCATCTATCTAGACACTTTTATCAGGAACTCAGAGAGCCATCTTTACCTCTTAGATATAATCAGTCTTGTAAGTCTTGCCCAATTTTCTTTTCTAAAACTTTAAAAATCTGTCCTGTCTTCTCTAGCAAATACCACAATGTTAGTTCAGGCCTTCATCTTCCTCAACAATTAAGACATCCTCCTAACTGGTTGTCTTGCCTGTAGCCTTTTCCTCTCATGGCCATCTGCCACACAGCCGTCACTTAACCTGTGTTACAAACTGATGATGTCATTCCTGTGCTTAAAACTATCTAATACCTGGTATGTCAGTCTTAATTCCTTCACATGATTTGTGAGATCCTCCACTATATGAGCCTTGTCTTGTGCTTCATATATCTGATCCACTGAAGTGACTGTGGTTCTCTGATGCTAGAGTGCCTTTGCTTCTTTGTGCTTTTGTTTCCTCTGTGTGCAGAAAAAAATCTCACCCCTCACCTCCTCATTTATTAGTAAGTTCTCCAGGAATATTTTCCTGATGTTAAGTAGGTACTTCAATATGTGTATTTTTATCACTGGGCTGATCACACTGTTGAGTTACTGAATGAGAACTTTGTGCTAGCCTTACTTATTTCTGTTATGAATTAAATAAACATAAAAATAGGGAATATATACTGTTCCAACAAAACTTTTCCTCTGGATGGAAACCTTCAAGGACTTAAAGAGGCATAATTTGTTTTAAAGTCCCTTAAGGATGGACAAGAAAACATTTAGTGGTTCTTTTCTTCAGCCATCACACAAAGAAGTGGAGCATCAGATAATCCAGAATAGCAGCCTTGCTATCCAATCTACTGTTTATCCAACAGTAATAGGCAGGGGAGCTCTGCAGGTCGGGAAAGCTAGCCCAGGATTACAAACTGCCATAAATGAGCTACATGTCAATTAGTTGGATTATGTATAACATTTTATGAAATAATGCTCTTAAAAACAAAAACCCTTATATGTTACTAAAAGATTAAACTTAAAAGGAGGGTATAAAAAACATATTCACAGAAAATATTTATTATACTACTCTTTGCACTATGTATGGAACAGTATGTTTATTAAGTCCAAGAGAAAAGATAATTCACTGACATGAAACACCCAAATTTCTTCATTTTAAAAGTAGTTTAGAGATAGCATCAGGTAGGCCAAACAACTGCACTGGGCCCCTGTAGAGATTAGGGTTTGGTCTATTAAAAAAATCTTTTCTTGCTGGAACTGGCTTCCCTGCAAGCTCAATAGGTTCTGGAGCTCATTTACCAGATTGCTCGCTGGATCCCAGAAAGTTGCCCGTGGTCAGCTAAGTGACGGAAGACTATACGACTAAGCCTCCAGCGCCGCTTCACACCACGCGGACGGGACGTCATAACACACCGATTTCTGATTCTAACAGGACAGCTATCCCGTGGGAGGGCAGCGATTTCTTCATCGGCCACGTCCTAAGGGAAATCACATTATTACACAGATCGCATTACATTGTTGCACATGTATTTTGCTCCTTCTCACTGGCAGGTAACTTACTTTTTTTTTTTGAGACAGAGTCTTGCTCTGTCACCCAGGCTATGGGTGACAGATTGTGCAATGACACAATCTCGGCTCACTGCAACCTCTGCCTCCTGGGTTCAAGTGATTCTCCTGCCTCAGCCTCCCAAGTAGCTGAGATTACAGGTGTGCACTAGCACACTCAGCTAATTTTTTGTATTTTAGTAGAGACGGGGTTTTGCCACGTTGCCCAGGCTGGTCTCAAACTCCTGAGCTCTGGCAATCCGCCTGTCTCGGCTTCCCAAAGTGCTAGGATTACAGGTGTGAGCTACAGCACCCGGCCACTGGCAGGTAATTTTCATTGCATGAGTACCATAATTCATTTATCCATCCTACCTTTGATGGTCATCTGGGTCATCTTCCGATTTGAGCGAATATGAATAGTACAGCTACATACTTTTGTTTAAGTCATTGGTAAAGTATGTGAATGTATTTCTGTTGCCTCCTCACGTTTTTTGAATCACAGAAGTTTGAAACCTCTGGGCTGATGATCAAATAGGAAGGAATGTGGCTTGAGATAAGACTAGAGAAGGAGGAAGGAGAGTATCACATGGAGCCCTGATGTCTATGGTAAAGATTCTGACAACTGGAGAAGTAAAGGGGAGAGATCAGATGAGGTTTATATTTTAAAAAATCATTTGCAAGGTAGAGGATGAATCAGGTAAGGGCAAAGTGGTTGAGGGGACAAAAGGAGGGATTACAGCAGTAGCTAGGGCTCAGGTTTTGTCAGTAGAGATTTCTTCCTATGTATGTGTTCAAGAGTGTGAGTGTTCATAATATTCACTTTAATCTGATAAGTGTCCTGACAAGTATGATGGACCCTGTGCTAGACTGTCATGCAAGCAAAATAACACATTAAGAGAACACAAATTAAATGAAAGTATATACAAACCAAAATTAACACAAAAGCTTATTGCATGTGTTACCATTATGAACTAACAGAATTATATAAAACAATATGATTGCCAGGTGCAGTGGCTCATGCCTGTAATCCCAGCACTTTGGGAGGCTGAGGTGGGCGGATCACCTGAGGTCGGTAGTTTGCGACCGGCCTGACCAACATAGAGAAACCCCGTTTCTACTAAAAGACAAAATTAGCTGGGTGTGGTGGTGCATGCCTGTAATCCCAGCTGGCTGGGAGGCTAAGGCAAGAGAATTGCTTGAACCCAGGAGGCAGATGTGGTGAGCCGAGATCGTGCCACTGCACTCCAGCCTGGGCAACAAGAGCAAAACCCCATCTCAAAACAAAACAAAATGAAAAAACAACATGACTGAGCCATTGAGTAGTAAACAATAAATGCTATAAAAGGAACTGGAGAGAAGAAATGACTGGGCGGGAAGATTGAAGCCAGGTTTCATGGAGGTGGACTTTAAAGAATGGCTAGAAATTACTGATTGATTGATTGGTTGATACATACCCCTCCTTGTTCCCTGAAAGATTTAAGGCAGTTTACAAATGAGGAAACTGGGGCAAAGAGAAATGACAGTAGAAAAGATAAAAGCCTCAGGAACACAAAAGTGCATGCTGTAAAAGCCTGAGTTTGTTAGAACTGGGACATAAATTTGACTTGTAAGAAACTTAGCAGGCAGCAGAGAACCATGATCAGTTTACATGATTCAGACTCTGCACAGTTATTGCTGCTAGTCATACCAGAGACACTTCTTCTGGGTGTCTTCATAAAGGTACTCAAACAACACACCCCAGCTGTATTAAGGTATAATTGACAAATAAAATTGCATATATTTAAGGCATACGATGTCATGATTTGTTGAACATATACATTGTGAAATGATTACCACAATGAAGCTAATGAATGCATCCTTCACCTCACAAGATTACCTTTTGTGTGTGTGTGTGTGTGTGTGTGTGTGTGTGTTAAGAACACTTCAGATCTACTCTCTTAGCAATTTCAAGTACACAATACAGTACTATTGACTATAGTCACGGTGCTGTGCATTAGCTCCACAGAACTGATTCATCTTACAACAAAGTACACCCTTTGACCAGTATCTCCTGATTTCCCCCTGCCCCCCATACCCCCCATACACCCTCGTCCTCCTAGCTCCAAGCAGCCACCATCCTGCTTCCCTGCCTCTATGAACAACATCTTGAGCTCAGTTTCTCCCGGGCCCCACAATTTTTTTTTTTTTTTTTTTGAGACACAGTCTTGCTCTGTCACCCAGGCTGGAGTGTAGTGGCATGATCTCGGTTCACTGCAACCTCTGCCCCCCGAGTTCAAGCAATTCTCCTGCCTCAGCCTCCCGAATAGCTGGGATTACAGGTATGTGCCATTTGCACTCATTTAAGTTTTGTATTTTCAGTAGAGACAGGGTTTGGCCAGGTTGGTCTTGAACTCCTGACCTCAGGTGATCTGTCCGCCTCAGCTTCCCAAAGTGTTGGGATAACAGGCATGAGCCACTGTGCCTGGCCTGCCACTTCTTATTACTCCCTAAATGTAGGAAAGTAGCTTAATGCCACTTTAGTGTAAGCCATAACCCAGTGGTCCAAGGCCCTCAGTTTTCTGCTCATCTGGCTTAATCTAGACAAGACTAAAAAGAAACCATAGTAATAAATAGGATGTATATCATTCTGTCAACTTCTTTAAATGTAGTTTTTAAAAAATCTGAGTTCTCAATAAGTTGAGTGGCCTTGAGTTTAATTTATAGCTCCCTAATAAGCCTGTTTAACGCAGATATGCTACATCACCACTTAGGTGCAGGGCTTTATGCTTCAGAAAGCCAAGCAAGGTGGACATCCTCTTATTCAACCCAAGCAGTGTGACAAGAAAGTAAGCCTTAATGGAAAGGCACTTCAGCACACAGAGGTGGGCAAGGGAGTTCAGGGAGACAGGCTCAGAATGGTACTGGGTAAGGAACAGTATCAACATCAGCAATGCCTCCCAATGCCTTGCCAGTTAAAAGATTGCGATGAGGCTGGGCACAGTGGCTCACGCCTGTAATCCTAGCACTTTGGGAGGCCCAGATGGGTGGATCACAAGGTCAGGAGTTCGAGACCAGCCTGGCTAACATGGTGAAGCCCCGTCTCTACTAAAAATACAAAAATTAGCTGGGCATGGTGACATGCGCCTGTAATCCCAGTTACTCAGGAGACTGAGGCAGGAGAATTGCTTTAACCTGGGAGGCAGAGGTTGCGGTGAGCCGAGATTGCACCATTGCACTCCAGCCCAGGGGACAGAGCAAGACACCATCTCAAAAAAAAAAAAAAAAAAAAACAAGATTGGGATGAAGTCAGGGAGAGACCTTAGGTGAAAATAATACCCAGTTTACCAGTACTTTCTAAGGCTGGCATAATGAAACAGTTGAAAGGCTAGTTAGGAGTGAATAGTCTTTAATTTGAAACTCACCAAAATCAGTTTCAAGGCTATTTGTTTACATTGATGTGGATCTTATTCTCCAGAAATTATATTGATACCAAGTCACAACAAACAGTATCAAAAGCGATCTGATGTGAGTTAAGGATCTTGTGGTACAAAGGGACTCATCTTAATTAGCTAACCTGAAGAGTTTTTGGCAAAATGGTATTCTTCCTGAGTGAATTAATACGTAGCCTCTCATCTGCGTATTCATAGGCCATTTTTCGTCTCTTCACATCGCGCCACATTCTCCAGTCTACGTAGTGACTTCGAACTTGGCCTGAAGCTGATGAAGGAACCATCTGAAAGACAGAGACAAGGGACCAGTGAAGGATAGCCAGGCCCATATTCTGAGTGTTCCTCAATCCTGCAATTCTCTTTCTGCCACCATTTATGATCTAGTATTCAAGAGTTGTTTTAGATCAGTTTAATAATTTAAGATAATAGACTTCCTAATTCAGAATAAATAAGTTTTATGGATGTATATTAAGTCAAAATCATAATATAATGCAATAACATATGTATTAGAAGGTGAAAGACAGATTTTCAGAAATTTTTATTATTCTGTTCGACCTGTACTTAGGCCAATAGTCACATGGTTCAAAAATCAAAAAGGTATAAAAAGACACACAGTGAAAAGTCTCCCCACACCTCATTCCTCACCTGCCCAGTGACTCCTATGCCCCACAGGTATCCACTGTTTCCAGTTTCTTTTTTATCTTTCAGAGATTTTTGTCTGTATACACTCCCCTCCCATTTTTCATTCCCTCTTTTCAGTTAACAATATACGTTAGAGATCTTTCAATATCTGAATGTAAAAAGCTTCCCCATTTTCTTCATATTGCATAATCCACTATATAGAAGCATCATAATTTAACCTGCCACATATTGCTGGACAGACCTCACTATTTATCATTATAAACAATGCTGCAGTGAATAATGTCTTAGAAATCATTTCATATGTATTTCTATATATCTTAAAGATACATTATTATTTATTTATTTTACTTTTTTGAGATGGAATCTAGCTCTGTCACCCAGGCTGGAGTGCAGTGGTGCAATCTCGGCTCACTGCAACATACGCCTCCCGGGTTCAAGCAATTCTCATGCCTCAGCCTCCTAAGTAGCTCAGACTACAGGTGCCCGCCACCACATCTGGCTGTTTTTTGTTTTTTGTATTTTTAGTACAGACGGGGTTTCACCATGTTGGCCAGGCTGGTCTTGAACTCCTGACCTCAAGTGATCCATCCATCTCGGCCTCCCAAAGCTGAGATTACAGGAATGAGCCACTGTACCCAACGAGGATAAATTATTGGGAGCAAAACTGCTAGGTCAAAGGGTACTTTAAAACTATCACTGACCTAATACTTCTCAGCACTAGTTGTCCAGTAATAAGACAGTATATTCCTTGTAGTCTCATATTTTCGTGGTGATAATTTACAGTTTTGACTGACAGTACAGGCAAAGGGAGTATAGATCGCAAGAAACGTAAGTCTCTCTCAAACCAGAGGAAATATTACATGTTAATTAAATTGCCCCTATAGAAAAATGATGGCTTCTGATAAGTGATGTTTGTAAACTTATATGTATAGCAAAATATAAAACTGAAAATAAGAATACTATAAATAGAAAGCCAACATTTTTTCAGTCTATTGACAAAAGATAAACTGAACATCTTCAGTGCTCACATTACTAAACAAAAGTTCCATGGGGAAATATAACAATTCTGCAATCACCTTTTGGAAAAAAGATAAGCAGGAATAGAATGTGAATATTGATGTGGCATATGACTGAGTCCAGTGAATGCCTTGGTAACCATGGCTGGAAACGCTTGTCCCAGAAAGACGGGCTTTGAAATGTTGATAGAATTTTTACTAAAGTGGGGACAGGGGAGGGGAGAAAAGCTAGTTTGTCCAAACAAAACATAGAAAAGAACAATATACATTCATAAGATCAAGGAGAAATCATTCTGGCTGAAAGAAACCATTCACCTTGAGGGGCAATGTGAGGTTTGCTTTTACCTATGAAATTGAGGGTACAGGGGATTTAGAAAACAAGATTAAGCATTTCGTCTTTGAATTCTTTTTCAAAGTATTCCTAATCAAATTCTCCTAGAACACTTCTATTAGTTTTTAAAAACAGTCTTTCATTCTATTTTGCATACCTTGTTTTCTTACTAGAAAAATAATAACACTTTTTTTTTTTTTTTGAGATGGGAGTTTTGTTCTTGTTGCCCAGGCTGGAGTGCAATGGCATGACCTCAGCTCACTGCAACCTCTGCCTCCCAGGTTCAACCGATTCTCCTGCCTCAGCCTCCCGAGTAGCTGGGATTATAGGCGCCCGCCACCACGTTTGGCTAATTTTGTATTTTTAGTAGAGATGTGGTTTCTCCATGTTGGTCAGGCTGGTCTTGAAATCGGGAAGTAATACACTTTTAAAATAAAATATTTATTGGCCTATTACATTATTTCTTCTGTGAATGCTTTTATGTCCTTTGCATTTCTACTGTGGTGTATTTCCTTACCAGCTTATAATGGTGCTTTATAGATTAAGGCTGCATCTATTCTGCTCTGTACACATCTTATCCTGCCCCAATCTCTTACCCCTCTTCAGCTCCTAAAATCTTTCCACTGGGCCCTCCAAATCCATGGTCTACCATCAAAATCTTTTAAATTCTCAACTTCTCTTAACATCTCCTTCACCTTTCGCTCTGGCCAAATTTTAAATCCCTCCTCACAGCTTTTCCTGTAGCTCCTTTTTCTTCCATAACTGGGCCTAGAGATGGGATAGGTAAGTGTCTTCCTTGCTCTTCATTGCAACTTCCAGTTCTCCTTCCTTCCTGAAAGCTCCTGGCTTTGACTCATGCCATTGGGCTTACTACCTTCCACTACCTCTCATCATTACAGTCATCTACCAAAGCCCCTGCTACTCCCTTTCATTTTTCCACGATTTTGGATCCTGGCTTACTGTCACTCTCTCCAATATTCTTGCTATCTTAATTCCTGGTGATTTCAATATACATGAAATTATACCCTAATCACTCTGTCTTAACACCTCTCCTTCAATGATTTTTGTCACTCTTGTTTAACTATTCAATTCCATGCCCATGTCGTGGGTATTTTATTATTAATAAGTGCAAGTTCTCTATTATCTCACTTTGTATATCTCATTCTCTATCACTTCTTTCTAGCTTGCTCCTTGTAACACCCCAATAACAATGCTTCTGGGACTTTCAATCCATTGATCCTACCATTTTTCACTTTTTTCACTCAGCTTTTGATTTCCTTTCGTCCTCTCTCACCCAGCCTGAATTCCTTTGTTCTATAAATACAATGTTCTCTTGAATACACCATCAACTCTCTGGCCCCTCTGTCACTTCTCTGTACTTACTCCAATTCTCCTGACCATTCCTTCTGTCCATTTCCAACTCTTTTACATGGTCTCTTTCCCCTTAAATCTCTGACACTTGCTCCCACATCCTCACACTCAGCTGATGACTTCACCTTCTCCTTAATTATAAAATTAGAAGAAATCAAAAGAGCATTTCTATAAATGCTCACCATCACAGTGACTCACTTACTAGCATCTGTACCATATGTTCTACATTCCCTTCTGTTATCAGAGATCCACTCTGTCCAATAGAGTAGCCGCTAACCACATAGGGGTATTAAACACTTGTAATATAACTAGTACAACTGGGGAATGTAATTATTTTAATTAACTTAAAATTAAAAACCAAAGCATTGTAAACATTAAACAACTTTATTATTTTGGTAGAACTATATTTTCCATTTTAATTATGGGAAATTTATCATCCAAACTGAGATATGCTTTCAGTGTTTGAAAATCTAGTATGAAAAAAAGAATGTAACTATTTCATATGTCATTGTTATATTGATTCCATGTTAGAACCACAATATTTTAGATATACCTGGTTAAATATTATATTAAACTTAATTTCATCTACTTCTTACTTTTTAAATGTGGCTACTAGAAAAATTTTAAATTACACATGTGGTTCACATTATATTTCTATGGACAAAACTGCTACAGATGAACTGTCCAGGTTCCTAAGACCAAACTTCATGACTTCATGCACAAGACCCCATCGACTTTTTTTTTTTCTTTTTTTTTTAATGTTTTTGGTATTTTTAGGGCTAGTCAAGTGAAGCAGCGGGAGTGGAGAAGGAACAAATAAATCTGTATCTGGTTGTGATCAATTAGTTTTAAACACCACTGCAGTCTAACCAGCCTCCATTGCCTCTTGCCTACATAAAGGTACAGCTCTAGCAATTCTTCCCTCTTCTATATCATCAATTTTTAATACTACAGGATCTTTCCCTTTCATACACAAACATGCTGTTTTCCCTGCCATGTTAAAACAACTCCCCCGCCACCCCAGTTATTGACCCAGTTTTTTTGCTCTCCTTTACAGCAAACCTCCTTTAAAGGCTTATCTATACTCCAATTTCTTTCCTCCTATTCTCTATAAGGGTTTCGTCCCCATAACATCTTCAGAACACCTGTGATTAAGGTTCCAACAACTAAACTCGTCACACCTGTGATTAAGGTTCCAACAACTAAACTCGTCGCACCTGTGATTAAGGTTCCAACCCTGCTAAACTCGTCAGCCAATTCTCAGCACTTCTTTTTAATTGATTTATCAACTTTGAGCAGAGTTGCCCACTCCTTACACTTTGAAATTCTGTCATCCTTTGCTTCCCGGCTATCCCACTCCCCTAGTTTTCCACCTCCCTAGCTGACAGCCCCTTTCAATCTCCTTTGCACGGGTCTCATCTCTTAACGTTAGAAGTCTCTGAAAGCTCAATCCTCGTACCTCGTCTCCCATCTACTCACTCTCTTCTAAATCGGAGTCAAGCTCACATCTTTTAATACCAGTTAGTTATATGCTTACGAAAACCAAACTGGCATCTGCAGCTCGGACCTCCCCTGAACCAAGCCCAAGCGGGGAAGAGGGTGGAGGGAGAACCCCTGGACTGGTCCTCACTGAGCACTACAGGTGGCAGAGTCGTGGGGGACCCGAGGGTTACGAGATTCAGGGGTGAGGGGTAGCGGTGTGGATAAAGGTAGGAGCCTGACCTGCTTCAACGTCCGAAGCAACGAACCCAGCATGAAGGCCGCCATGTTGTCCGCCGCAAACTACAAAGCGCTGCAACTTTATTGACACTACCGAATAGCCTAGGACACGAGGGGCGGGGCCTGGGTCGCTTGGGGCGCGGCGGGGCGCGGCGGGGCGCGGCGGGGCGCGGCGGGG
>NW_016804151.1:4123373-4144853 GCF_001698545.2 Rhinopithecus bieti
CTTTATTGACACTACCGAATAGCCTAGGACACGAGGGGCGGGGCCTGGGTCGCTTGGGGCGCGGCGGGGCGCGGCGGGGCGCGGCGGGGCGCGGCGGGGCAGGGCGGGGCGAGGAGAGGAGGCGGGTGGGAATGCGGCCTACAGGAAAGTGGAGTTAGTTTTGGGATCTGAGCTCTCGCGATATTTCATGGTACTTGGGCAAATGACAAATCCGAAGGCGTCGCGTTGATGGTGATGGCGCAGCCGACGTTCCTCTTGTGTTGCAGCCCTTCCTTGCGTTTTACACACCCACTTAAACTACCTGTGTCTCTGCCCTCCTCCTTTCCTTCCGCCTTTACCTAGTCGGCTGTCACCAATTTCTCTTCCACTGCATTCTCGGTTCCGCTCAACATGCACCTCCTATATACTCCACTCGGTTTAGGGTAGAAACCTAGAAATTATTGCCACCTCCTCCTCCTCTGCCATCTCTCCTATAGATCCTGCAAATCTCTCCCTTTTCTCCAACTATAATGGTGGTGTGGTGATGATGTTGACGATGGCAATGATAAAGATAGTTCATTGGTATATCTGGGTATATATATTATCTGTATTGGGATTTTAGGTTAAAAGGACGTAAACATTATGTTTGTCCTTGGTAGAGGCATTGCCATTTAAAAACTGCTGTTTTCACTTTGTTGTGCAGGAAACTAACCTTCAGGTCATCTTTAGAGCCGCTGTCCTTCCTCTGGGATGAACCCTTAGAGGGGCCACTTTCCTCTGTGTGGATGTAAGGCAAGTACCACGCACCTACCGTTCTGATAGAAGAGTGTGGAGGAGCATATATTAGCTTGGCAAGTACCCGTATCTTCGATGTGTTGGTGGATGAAGTGGAGCGATGCCTATGTGCTAATTACATCTGCATTGCTACCCAGGAGCCTTCTGGGAGGAAGGAGAGCTGAATGTATACTCTTTTCTTTAGAGGTTCAAATGTATTGGATCATATCTAATGGATGGGGAGGCTCTGACAGGCCAGCTGGTGGGTAAACATAACATGAGTCCCTGTTGTGATAGAATCAGAAAACTAGACTGGCCTCAGGCAGGCATCTGTTCATAATTCAAGCAGGTGTAATACCCGTCTCTCCCTCCCCACAGCTGGGCTCATCTTCTATAATTAGGTCATGAAATAGGTGAGCTAGCTCTGTGCACTCTGGTCTTTTCTTCCTTTCTGGAAAACTAGTTCTGAAAGCATCTTTTTTGTTGCTGTTGTAGGTTATGATTTAATTCTACCTTTTTGGTGTGACCAGGAACAGGGGCAAGAGTCCACCTCTACAATCTCATAGGAAGAACAGGAGAATTATAGACATCTACAGTGGGCACAGGACTTAGGCCAGATCTTCCTGGAAAGTGGTCAGAAAGACTTAGACTTAAGCCACGGGAGTTAGGCCAATCTGATGGTTTGCCCTTTCAAAGATGGCAAAATACCGTTGGATGAAGAGGTAGCCCAGGATCCAGAACTCTTCTGGGTGGTGGAGATGTTCATGCCCTGGAAGCTGCTGGTGCCCCCCTGCTGGCTTTTTACTGGTTTTATGACAGATATTAAAAATGGGCTGAGCATGGTGGTTCACACCTGTAATTCCACCACTTTGGGAGGCTGAGGCAAGTGGATCACTTGAGGTCAGGAGTTCAAGCCCAGCCTGGCCAACATGGGTGAAACCCAGTGTCTACTAAAAATACAAAAATTAGCCAGGTGCAGTGGCAGGTGCCTGTAATCCCACCAACTTGGGAGACTGAGGCAGGAGAATCTCTTGAACCCAGGAGGCAGAGGTTGCAGTGAGCCGAGATTGCATCACTACACTCCAGCCTTGGCAACACAGCAAGACAAAAAAAAAAAAAAAAAAGTACTAAAAAGAATACAGATGAACAGTCAGTTGGAAGAGATGTGTAGGAGAAGGTACAGGGGATGGGACTTGGAGCTTCAATGCCCTTTCCTGGTGGGGCCACCCTCCAGAAACCTCCACATATTCAGCTATCTACAACTTCTGAAAACATCTTTAAACAGCATTACTAACTTTTTTCTAAAAATTGTGATACAATATACATAACATAAATTTTCCCATCTTCACCATTTTAAGTGTACAATTCAGTGGCATTAAGTACCTTCACACTGCTGCGCAACCGTCATCACCGCCCATCTCCAAAACTTTGTATCTTCCAAAACTAAAACACTGTACCATTAAACAATAACTCCCCATTCCCCCTTCCCTTCAGCTCCTGGCAGCCACCATTCTACTTTTTGTCCCTATAAATTCAGCTACTCTACATAGCTCATATAAGTGGAATCATGCAGTGTTTTGTCTTTTTGTGACTGGCTTCTTTCACTTATAACATCTTCAGGGTTTATCCATGCTGCAGCACGTCTCAGTACTTCATTCCTTTTTATGGCTCAGTAATATTCCATTGTTTGGCTACACTACATTTTGTTTCTCTGTCATTAACACTTGCTTTTCCTACACCTTTTAGCTGTTGTGAATAATGCTATGAAAAAATACCTTAAACAGCATTCAGATCTTGTTAGGCCATTTTTCGCTTTAAGAAGAGATTAAAACAACCTAATGGTGTGAGTGAGGCAGGAAACTCTGAGATGCTGAGACAAGACTCCAGGGTCTTCTTTAATTGAATTGGTGTTTTAAAACAGCCTAAGATTTCCCCCCAGATCCCACAATGTGCACTCCTCCCTTAGTGTGTGGGCCACTTGGCAGGGCCTAAAGAAGTCTCGGTTTACCTTGAATTTTCCCAAGGAGTCTCTGATTCTCTCTGGCCACTTAACAGAATGTGGGAAAGGCTGTTGTCTTTACTGTCCTGGAGTATTAGAATCAGGAGAACCATCATAATTCACTTAATCATTCAGAAAGTATTTACTAAATGCCTATTATGTACGAGTGTGTAAGTATGTGTCAGGTCGGAGACTGAAAAAACATCCCAGCCCTTCTGATACTTGTAATTCCACTGGGGATTATAGATTGAGACACGAGTGGCGCTATCTACCAAGGACGGTTATATTACCTTTGCTTTTTCCTTATATTCTTTCCTTTGGAGGCTTAAAAGTACTTTTGGGTGGATAAAATAAAATTTAAGAGTTAATTATTTTTAAGTGTGATTGTGAGAGATGTTTATAGTTGCTATTTTCTAGGCCTAATTAAATTATAAAAATGATTGCATAGATAATGAAATTGAGGCATAGAGAGGTTAGGTAACTTGCTAAGCCAGCTGAGCTAAGAACATTAAGGCAGTGCTCTTTTTTTTTTTTTTTTTGAGGTGGAGTCTCGCTTTGTCACCCAGGCTGGAGTGCAGTGGCGCGATCTCGGCTCACTGCAAGCTCCGCCTCCTGGGTTCTCGCCATTCTCCTGCCTCAGCCTCCTGAGTAGCTAGGACTACAGGTGCCCGCCACCTTGCCAGGCTAGTTTTTTTGAATTTTTTGGTAGAGACAGGGTTTCACTGTGTTAGCCAGGATGTTCTTGATCTCCTGACCTTGTGATCCGCCCGCCTTGGCCTACATTAAGGCAGATGCTCTTAATCCTCTCTCCATGTTGTCCTATGGAGGAGTGATGGCTCAGGATAAAGGCCTGACTGTTGTCACAGAATTCTTACTTATAAAATATATCAATTGATTAATGTATGGATTTCATGCCATTCTAATGAATACTTCAATATATATAATATTTCTATATATTATATAATAGAAAAAAAATAATGATTGTAATAAATATATAAATAATATAAGTTAAAAAGGTAAATAAAATAAATTATAAATATATATTATACAAACTGCGTAATATAGAAATACATATTACATATATATGAATAAACATTTTATAAATATAGATATATACTATATTTCACTCAATAAAAAATTAAATATATGTACTAATAATCTATTAATATAAGTCTGTATACAATATATATACTTATGATTATTAAATATATATAAATATATATCCTTCTATATTAATAAGGATTATATACTTTGCCAATTGTGCCACTATTGAGATTTTTCCAAGGAAATACGACAAAGATAAAATATATTTTATCTATATATATCTATATATTATAATATATATTTATATTAAATATTTGTATATTTATTAATCTATATAAGGATGAGTGGATGGAAGAGAGGTAGAAACTCCCTCATAGAAAACCATGAATTTTATTGTATTTTTTGAGACAGAGTCTGGCTCTATCACCCAAGCTGGATTTAATGGCTGGATCACAGCTCACTGAACCCTCAACCTCCCAAGTGCAAGCAATCCTCCTATCTCATCCTCTGGAGTAGCTGGGACTGTAGGCCGGCGCCACCACACCTGGCTAATTTTTTTGTATTTTTTGTAGAGATGGAGTCTCATCTTGCCATATTGCTCAGGCTGGTCTTAAACTCCTTGAGCTCAAGAGATCCTCCTGCCTCAGCCTCCCAAATTGCTGGGATTACAGGTGTGAGCTACCACACCCCATGAAATTTTTGAAAACAAAAAAATACCGAATGGTCTTACCCTACCAGATCGTAATATTTCATACATTATAGAGCCATAGTGATTGAGCTTATGTGGTACTGGCACCAAAATCAACAGACAGGTACATGAAATAGAATAGATCGGCCAGAGAGAAACTCCAGTGCAGTTAGAATTTGGTTGTGTATTAAAGGAAGCATAAAAATTGTTGAACAAGTGGTAATGGAACAACTGGGTAAAGATTTGGGAAAACTAAAAATTATGTCTTCATCTCTTACCACATATCAAATTTTAGATGAAGAGTTAAAGACTAGCAAAGGCTTAAAAAACAGAAGAAAATAAAAATGAATATATTTTAATTTTTATTGTTTTATTTTATTTTTATTTTTTGAGATGGGCTCTGTCACCCATGGTGGAGTGCAGTGGTACGATATCGGCTTACGGCAGTCTCTGCCTCCTGGGCTCCAGGTGATTCTACCTCAGCCTAGTAAGGTGATTCTACCTCAGCCTTCTAAGTAGCTGGGACTACAGGTGTGGGCTACCACACCCTGGTAATTTTTGTATTTTTTGTAGAGATGGGATTTCACCATGTTGCCCAGGCTGGTCTTGAACTCCTGAGCTCAAGCATTTTGCCTGCCTTGGCCTCCCAAAGTGCTGGGATTACAGATGTGAGTCACCATGCCTAGCTGAATCTATTTTTTACATTTTTAAATCTTAGTAGACAATTTTCAGACTGTCCAACTACATTAGATGTGTTCAACCTCACTAGTTTCCAAGAAAATGCAAATTAAAATAATGAGATCTATTTAAGCTAGAAAATTAGCAAAGGTTAAAAAAAACTCAGCATTGTCGGAGGTGTGAGGAAATAGGTAATTTCATAGTCGAGTGATAAGAATATAAATTGGCATAACTTGTCTGCAAAGCAATTTGGCAAGTCTTTTCAAAGTTTGTAACTATTGACCCAGTTATGCCACTTTGAGGAATCTATTCCAAGGAAATACTGAGAAACTCTAAAATTTATATAAAAGGTCATTTATCATTGGCTTATCTATAACAACAAATAAATAACAGAGCGGGGAGAGTTCAATGAATTAAGAAATCAAGTTATAATCCTAAATTTAAAAATCTGATGGGTTTCTCATTTTAAAATGTATATGTATTTACAGATACAGGTGTAGGTATAGATTAGATAGATAGATAGATAGATAGATAGATAGATAGATAGATTAAAAAGGACTAGAAGGGAATACCCTCAAATATTAAGAGTGGAGATGAGCGAGCAGATTACTAGTTTTTCTTATGGTCTTTAAAATTTTCCAATTTCTCTATAATTTATATTATTAGATTCACATATGTGTTGACGTTGATTTAAAATAGTAACCTGCTCTCGTCTTTTATATTTATATTATTTCACCCAAACTATTTGAAAATCTGTTTTTCAAGGGGCATATAGGAAGGGTTCATTCCTGGTCCCCATCAGTATCTTTTGCTTATCCTTGGGGACAGGCACAGGCCGAACCCTACCAAAGCAGCAAGAAATTAAGAATTCAGGGATGCTTGCTTCATTCATATTTAGTACCAAGCCATTCACTCTTCCCTTTGTCTTCATTTCTCTGGCTTCTGTGTATGCCATCACGTAGACTGTCCTTTTGGTGTTTAATCTGTACCTAATACAGGAATGATTATTTCCTTAACTTCTGTGTTTTCTGAGAGGACTAATTAATTATTCCTTTTCATTATTTTATAACTGGTAAGTTACAGAACTAACTTGACTGCAGCCCCTGGTGCCACACAGTAAGAATGTTTACTTGGTGTGTGCTTGTTCGGAGCTGGCCTAGGCTGAGTCACCGGCATCCTTGGGCCTGAACACCCACCCCAATGCACTGCCCTGGTGCCTCATCATGGGCCTTCCACGTGAGAGTTGGATATGGCTCAAAAGAACCAGACTTCTTGGGCTGTGAGAGGGAAATACAAAGAGGAAGAAAGTGAGAATAAAGGAAAAGAACCTGTGGAAGGAGAGCGAAAGGCAGGGGGACACATGCGCCACACGCGCACACACACACGGGGACACACGCACGACATGCACACACACACACACACACAACACACACACACAAATATGCATTTCTTTTTTTTTTTTTTTTTTTGAGGCGGAGGCTCGCTGTCTCCCAGGCTGGAGTGTAGTGACCGGATCTCGGCTCACTGCAAGCTCCGCCTCCCGGGTTTACGCCATTCTCCTGCCTCAGCCTCCCGAGTAGCTGGGACTGCAGGCGCCCGCCACGTCGCCCGGCTAGTTTTTTGTATTTTTTTTTAGTAGAGACGGGGTTTCACCGTGTTAGCCAGGATGGTCTCGATCTCCTGACCTCGTGATCCGCCCGTCTCGGCCTCCCAAAGTGCTGGGATTACAGGCTTGAGCCACTGTGCCCGGCCTACAAATACGCATTTCAACCCTGGCTCTGAAATTGTGTGATGGATAGTGGGTGAAACCTCTGTTCTCATTACACATCTGCCTTCATTAAAGGCCACCAGCGGAATGGCAATCCTTTTGGTTTACCAGTTTGGTCATAGAATGTGGATGGCCTTAGCACTTCTGGAAGCAGCCACAGGTCCCATGCCTGTGAGCCTCCCATGGAGCTATGTGCTGTGCACCATGCTGAACACAAGATGGCAGTATTACTACATCTGCGTTCCTACACCCAACCATCCTTGGTTCCCACACACAGGGCCTGATGCAAACTGGACACACACACACAGAGCTGTCCCACAAATAAAATAGTGACACTTTGCCTGTCATCAAGTGAGACCTGTGTTTGAGACTGAATTTGCCTCCTTCGTGGGGGTCAAAGGCAGCACAGGCTATGTGATTTGTAGGGCCCAGTGCAAAAGGAAAATGTAGGACCTCTTGTTCAAAAAGCAGGGAAAAAAGTGCTGTTAAAGGTAGTAAAATATAAAGCCTTTTCCTTTCTTTCCTGGACTCTTGACTTGTTATAGGATTTTTTTATTTGCTATTAATGTTCTAAGTCAAGAAAAACAAAATCGTTAAATGTACTTTTAAATCATTAGCATCAATTTTACCACTCACCATCATATTGAGGAATGCCAGTTCACAGTGCAAATGTAAGAGCATTTAACTCATAGGCAGAATCAGTGAAGTTATACAATTTGTATTTTGTTGCTTCTATATGACTATGTGTTTTGTTCTTACCCGAACAGTGAAAATATTGCATAAAACTAACTCAGTTGCTTTTATTTTACTTCTTGATCCATGCACATTCTACCAGCACCTTCTGCCTTTGGCTTACTCATGAGTAAGAGAGGACTGAAAGGAAAAGGAACTATTGTCCCTTTAGAATGTCAATGCCTTCATGTATAGGAAGCAAGTGCTAGTGGCCTCTTGGGACTGCCAGTGCCCCAGCTGACTCAGTCATCAACATAGTACTCTTACCTTGGACTCACTTTGAGTCCCATTCATCCCCCATATATCATGGGGCCACCAGAATTCCATGTGGATGGGGCATCATGCAAAGGGAGCAGCAAGGAACGATGGGTGCATGTGTCCCCTCTGCTCATGCGGATGTTCCATTGTCCCATTGGACCTCACTTACAGACACAAATTCAAAAACATAGTGATTCAGAATTTCAAGATAGTGACAGTAGAGCATTAAACCAAGCACAGGGCTCTCCTGAATGCACGGGGATACATGCACAGACACACACAAACACACAAGTAAGAACGGCAGGGGCTGTGTGACACACGAGTGACATGCCTGCAAAGCCAGCCCAGGTCACAGGCTCTCATGATCTCAGCCACTTGCATTTTCCCAGTCCACACTTATATCTCCAATGAGTGTTTTCACCAGGAGCCAGAGCTCCTTCAACCCCACATGTACCAGTCTGAGCTAGTGAGCATCCATTCCTTCAGCAAACATTTATTGAGCATTCCTGTTACATGTCAGATACTCTTCTAGGAGCTGGGGTTGCAGCAGGGTACACAGTCCCTGCCCTCATGGAGCTTACACTGTAGTGGAGAAAGGGGAAGAACCATTCGCAAATCAATAAATATGTGTCAAATGGAGACACGCTATGAAGAGAAAAGCAGAGTCAAAAGAGCATTATGGTAGCAGATATTGTTACCTAATGTGGTCAGAGAAGGGCTCTCTGATGAGCCAGCATTTGAACAGAGACGTTAAGGGTGTGAGGGAGTGAGCTAGGAGGTTCTGGGGGAAGGACCTCCAGGCAAAAGGAATGGCAGCTATGAAGGCTGTGAGTGGGGTGTGCATGGTGTGTCTGAGGGGGAACAGGGAGGCAGCAGCTGGAGCCAAGTGAGTGAGAGGAAGAAGGTAGGTGAGGTCAAAACAGTGGGGTGCAGGGGAGCCCATGTAAGGCCTTGCATTCCCACATAAGCTTCAGTAAAAACGGTCTCCGCTAGATTGCCTCCTCTCTTCTAAAGGCCTTATGTCTTGATGAATGGACTCACTGGGAATGGGAGTCACCTTCGGCTCCTTTTCTCTCATGTCTTTAGCCCGACTTCTTGCTGCAGCTACTGCCTGGCTGACCACTTCCGGGCAGGGTGCTACCAGCTTAGTCCAGCTGCAGTGACACGTACCTTGGGTTCACACCAGGAACCTCTCATGTCTTGCCCTGGAGCTTCTCTGGTGTTAGTGTGGACACCTGAGGAGCCAGGAGCCTGTTCAGCTCTCATGTATGCATAGCTTCAAGTGCAGGGGGAGTGATGCCTGTGGGGACACCCTGAACCCATGGAGATGGAAGCCTAGGGATAACACATTTCATAAGGCTCCTCGGAAGGCCTTAGCGAGACATCAAGCTCCAGTCAACCGCAGCAGTGGCTAACTTAGTAGTCACTTAGTGGCGTCCTTGTTTCTCTTTTTCATTCGTTCTTGTTCCACTGCCCTGATCCCTCACTCTTGCTCCCAAATAAATAAATTGCACATACACCTCTGTCCTAGATTCTCCTTTTGTGGGTGGTGGGAATAAATCAGGCTCAGATAAAAAATATCCCTTCCCACTGATCATCCAAATCTTGTTGATTCTACTTCAAATTGTTTATTTAATTTTTCCCATTCCTGCTCCTACTCCCCTTCAGACCCTCTTCATCTCTTCTCTGTACTAGGACCAACTGGACTCCTACCTGCTCTTTTGCCTCTCCCCCCCCCCCCCACTTTTTTTTTTTTTAAACTTAACCCATCATCTCTCCCACAAAAGCATTCATCCTTTTCTGCTACCAGAGTGAAGTTTCTAAGACACTACAACTACTCATTTCTGGTACCTCCTTATCACCTACAAAATAAAGTTTAAACCCCTTAACATGATGTTATGATCGCTGTCAATGCCTGCAGCATCGTGATTTTCCGTCTCTCCCCAGAAACACCTTTGACCACCTTGGATTGTTCATCTGTCATTTCCCCTTCAGTGGTTCTTCCTCTCGAAGCCTTTCTTTCTGCCAACCTTTCCATTCAGTCCGCTTTAGTTTATCAAATGCTTAATTGAACGTAGGCACATACCAGTTCCTGTTACCCAAGGAGGTGAGGAGCAGGTGACAAGATAGGGAAAGGTAGTGTTGCAGAATATGTCACATGTCAACACAGTCCCATGTAAATGTTTTAGTTAGTTTGCCCCAGTTTAGGGACCTGAATATACTTTTTCATCAGGCTAGAATCACTGCAGGGGTTTTGGTAAGGAGAAAGGACATTTTTCTTTTGCAGAACTTGAGATCGTGTGGAAAAATAAGATCCTAAGGGGGGGTAAATTTATGGAAAGTCATCTTTATATTAATCATCAAAGCTGATGTCTAAATAAAGACAATGTGATTGAGATTTTGCACATTTTAAATTACTAGTAGTGGATAAAGCACTCAATTTTCACTTACCATTCCTGCTTCAAAAAAGAAGTGTTAAATTTTCTTCCCAGCAGATTCAAGGAGATGCTTGCTTATTTGTTTTGATTTGTTGCAGATAATATGCATGCAGAGAGGTTTTCCTTTTCTGAGTCTCATTTTCCATCCACATATTCAATGTCTTCTTGGCTTGCAGACTTAGGATTGTTGATTTTCCACCCCTCTAGTTCTGCCCGCTGGGCCACTGGCTACAGTGTGCAGGTTGGGATCATAGGACTGTGACTGGCCAAGGGGGCACATGATTCTGACTCTCAGCCCATGAGGTTTGCCAGGTTGGACTCCCTGGCTTGTGGCTGCATTACATTTTTATAATTCTGTCATGATTCAGAGATGTTAAGTAAGTTGGTGCTTGAGATAGAAAGGTTTAGGATAATCTTATTTAACCAGTGAGGCCCAGCTCAACGGGTAATTGTCAGCCCTTCTACCCATCTCCCAGGGTTTATCGCCTCAGGCATGGCCCTGGTATCTGTGTGCAGAAACAAACCTGTCAACTCTTCTTTCCCATCTTAGCAACCTCCTTCCTCTCAGACCAATTCCCAGTGCTAAGGACCTGGTTACCCTTCCTCCTTGTGATTCCTGCAGCTGCAATAACAAATTGTCATGAAACGTATCCTCTCACATTTCTGGAGGTCAGAAGTCCAAAGCCAGGTTATCAGCAGGGCTGCAGTCCCTCCAATGGCTCTGGCAGAGAACCCTGTCTTGCCTCTTCCTCCTCCAGCCTCTGGTGACAGTTGATGTTCCTTCACTTGTGGCAGCAGCATCCAATCTGTGCTTCTGTCCTCACCTAGCCTGCTTTCTTGTGTATGACTCTGTGTTCTTTCCTGTCTCTGAATAGAACTTTCTCATTTAGGGCCCATCCTAATCCAGCATGATCATATTTCAATCTTTACCTTCATCATGTTTTGATGACCTGATTTTCAAATAAGGTCACATTCTGAGGCTGTAAGTGACATGACTTTGGAGTCGATGCCATTCACCCCACCACACTCATCTACTTTAACTTTATCAAGACTTCGATGCAAGCACATCTACTTCTTACACCCCCTGTTTTACCTCCTTTTCCTATTTTCAACTCCCTGTTCCTCTTTTCCTCATTTACCCCTTTAAGAATGACTTATAATTTGTGTGCACAAGATTTGACTATTCTGCATTTCCAAAGAGATGTACAAAGGTAAGCACATATTTATTAGAATTTCATATAGAATTAGAGGGAAGTCAAAGTCAGGAAAGGAGGGACTGATCTATTCATATACAATTATTTTAGTATTTGTATTAATTTCCTCTACCCATTTGAAAGTTCCCTAAGGAAATGTGTGGTTTTCAACTTAATATGCAAGTTCCTAGCAGCGTGTCTGGTATGTAGTAGGTGCTCATAAATTAGAATGAGATGAGTCAGCTTCTTACCTTTAACTGTGTCCTAACCAAACATTGCCAAATAAATGGGAAAGGACTGGAATGGCACAAAATTCTCTCTTCATTGCTCATGGACTTGCGCCTCAAGTCCAGCCTCTATGGATACAACCTGCTAGTCTAGTATTGTAGAAGAAAATGCACTTTGATCTCACTTTTCTCAGGAATGGCAAAGACCACACTTACAGTGATGATGGGGATAACTTTTTCTGTCTTCCAGAGGAGAGGAACAAGAGCATTCTCAAGAAGACAACAGGGGGCGTGAAGGGCTTTCATGAGCCTCTCTAAAACACAGCTGTGGCCGGGCATGGTGGCTCACGCCTGTAATCCCAGCACTATGGGAGGCCGAGGCGGGTGGATCACTTGAGGTCGGTCAGGAGTTCAAGACCAGCCTGGCCAACATGGTGAAACTCTGTCTCTACTAAAAATACAAAAAAAAAAAATTAGCATTGTACAAAAATTACACATACCTGTAGTCCCAGCTACTTGAGAGGCTGAGGCAGGAGAATCACTTGAACTAGGGAGGCAGAGGTTGCAGTGAGCCGAGATTGCGCCACTATACTCCAGCCTGGGTGACAGAATGAGACTTTGTCTCAAAAAAATAAATAAATAAATAAAAATAAATAAAGCATAGTTGTAAAGCATATGTCTTGTCCCTCTAGTAAGAAAGGCAAGTCCAGAGGCCAGAGGTGAAGCCCAGCTTCTGTGTTTCTAACATCAAGGATGCTGCCCTGCCCAGGACCAACACCCGGCAAACTTTGGATGATGTCTGTAAGGTGATGTTCACCAACATCTTCAACAGCGGGCTGAAAGCCAAGCAGACATGCTTACTCTCAGTCCTCTGGAAGGCCCAAGAGAGCCCTTGCCTGCTACCTGAGTAGATGAGGACCTCCAGGGCTACCTGGCCTTTGTGGATTCCAGACCTCCTGTATCAGCTGAGCTCCAGGAGAGCCCCAGCAGCGCTCTCTTTTCTTGCTGCCTCGGTGCTCAAGACAATGGTCTGAGTGTCCAGCTGATTCTGTTGCTCACTTCTGCCTCTCCCATTGTGTGGATGCCTCTCTCATCCCTTGCCTGAGGTAAGCCTACACTTACTCTGAGGTTTTGAATCTGACTCAGTGACCTTCAAGCCTCTCCCTCCCAGCTGCCTGTGGCCCAGGCCGAAACACAGTGTTTCATGTGGTTTCAGGGATGAGGTCACACCCATTTTCTTTGCAATATCCTTAACAAATTTTCATTTGGGGAAAATAAAGAGTTGTTAGGAAAGCAGCCTTTTCTTTCACATCATTTCTCCTTATTCTCTTTTCTTTTCCTCTTCCTGGTTTTCTAAATTCCAACCCCATCTAATGAAAAGGGAAACTCTTACTAATAGCAATTTAGCTTAAATGCATTGCTTTTAGTAGCCATGGGGACAAAAATATCAAAGAGCCATAAGTTAATAGGATTCAAGGGTAGAAAACTTCTGCAAAGCTACAGGGCACATCCTGATAATACCAGCACAAAGCTGATGTCCCTTTTCTGCAGAGGATACAGAGTGCAGGCGAGCCTGCAGGTCACCTGGCAGCCTTAGAGCAGTAGAAGTGTGTACCGTGTTATTATGTCTGTAGTCTATGCTGGGGCCTGGGAAGGGCCAGGGACAGCATGCTCCGTTTATATTCCACATTTGCCAAAAAGACCCTCTCCACAGCTTTCTCCCAGGGCCTGATCTAGAAAACCCAGAGATCCTTAAGTTCCACCCATCCCTTGCCTTCAGGCTAACTGCTGTTAGAGTAAGAAAAATGTCCCTGAATATGGCTGGTCTGCTGGGAGTATCAGTTGTCAGTCAAACCAGGTGAATTAGCATTTTGTCCCGATTTACTTTAGAAAAGGAAATGAAAACTCTCTCTAGATGCATTTTTGTATCCTTTGCTTTGTGCTGTCATAGAGAGCTAAAATAATTTTTCTGTGTTATTCACTAATTGTTTCCTGTTTTGTCTCTGAGAGTGGAATTCATACCATGACACTTTCTGGGGTTTCTCACAGTACACAGCACAAGCCTTAGGCACACAGTAGGCATTCAGCATTCATTAAACCCCTTTTTGATCAAATGATTAAGTTACAGGATTGAGTTCTACTTGCTGGGACCTCTGCTTTCAGTATTCCATTTGGGTTTCTTTTTTTTCCCCCTCCCTTGGATATAATTCACAGTGAACTGATACCCTTGGTGTCTTTGTTCTACATGAGGAGGAGAAGAGAGGAAAAAAATATGATGATAACTACCTATATCACTCAATTTCCATATGACACAAGCCGCAGGGTCATGTTTTAATGTTCATTAGAATCCTGTACAGCACTGAGAAATCTAGTGTTGATACATGAAGAAGACAAACTATTGTGAATGCATTTACTCCTCTCATAGAACTACAGATCAATACTTTGTTAATATTGACTTCCTTCTGTATTAGTCCATTCTCATGCTGCTATAAAGGACTGCCCAAGACTGGGTAATTATAAAGGAAAGAGCTTTAATTGACTCATAGTACTGCAGGGCTGGGGAGGCCTCAGGAAACTTACAATCATGGTAGAAGGGGAAGCAAATACGTCCTTCTTCACATGATGGCAAGAAGAAGTGCCGAGCAAAAGGGGGAAAAGCCCCTTATAAAATCATCGGATCTTATGAGAACTCACTCACTATCACGAAAACAACATGAGGGTAACCACCCCTGTGATTCAGTTACCTCCCACCGGGTCACTCTCGTGACACATGGGGATTATGGGAACTACAATTCAAGATAAGATTTGGATGCGGACACAGCCAAACCATATTACCTTCTATTGCAGGGAGTGCTAATTTGTCTCTCCCTCTAGAAATGTAAACTCCATAAGGGCAGGGATGATGATGAAAAGTCTATGCTATTTTGTTCAGTTCTGTATCCACAGTTCATAGAACAATCCCTAGCACATGGTATGCACACTCAATAAATATTTGTGGAAAGACTGAATAGGATTTATGTTATGTGTGGTATAATCTTACAGATTATGGTAATCAGCAAAGTAGAAATTAGACTCATCTCATATGTCTGAAATCTGTCCTTGGCATTTGACATCAGACTGTGACTCCCACTTGGGTTTGAGCTGGGATTCTGTACAAAACCTCAGCCCCATGCTTTAGGTAACCACAGGGTCTGCTTCTGGAAGAGAAGAAGTGTTTCAGTAATGAAGGGAAATGGTGACCCATAGGAAAAGTTGATGTAATGGAGATGAGGGAACAGACCCACACGTGGATACTTCCCTACTGAATACATTTGTGTATGTGGATGTCCATAGCTACCACAGAGGCCTTTCACAGTATCCTCTTTCTCCCCTTTGCCTCACTTAGTTATTCTTTACCCCTCTATAGTAATAATTTGAGTTTTGATTCATGTTGATTTTATTTATTGACAGAGTCTCACTGTGTCACCCAGGCTGAAGTGCAACGGCATGATCACGGCTCACTGCAGCTTCAATCTCCCTAGGCTCAGGTGATCCTTCCACCTCAGTCTCCCAAGTAGATGGGACATGCCTGGCTAACTTTTGTATATTTTTTTTGTAGAGACAGGGTTTCTACATGTTGCCCAGGCTGGTCTCGAACCCCTGGGCTCAAGTCATCTGTCTACTTCAGCCTCCCAAAGTGCTGGGATTGCAGGTGTGAGTCACTGTGCCTGGCCCATGTTGATTTTGATACTTAGAAAGAATCAAAGAAGATTGACACTAGTCACTGTTAATGATGTTTTTTTGGGTTACTACATCTTAGTCATCTTCGTTTCCTCTGAGAACATATAGACCTCTCAGATATAAACATGGGTTCGTTAACCTTGCAGTACACTGAGGCTGAAAGATCATCAGCTCTATTTTTCAGATGGTGAGACCAAAGCACAAACACTTACCTGGGGCCAAGACAGCCTATTCTGCTATTACGATCTGTTATCCTCGTACCCAGGCCTTCTTGACCTCTTATTGCCAGAATGCAGTAGGATTTTGACTTGTCTCTACTATCTGATGAAGAAAAGGATGAGTCCCATGGTTCTAACAGTATCTTTTTTTATGCTGTACATTTATTATCACTGGAATAAAAGCCTAGGCAAAGGAGACCAACTATAAAGCTCTTTGAATTTAGGACTTGTCAGTCCCTACAGGGAAACAGAGGGCGTTAGAGAAAAATGAACTGGTGGAGATTATGCGACCTCAAAAGGTTTTTAAATAACGAGCGATCTCTGGTCTATACATTAGAGTGTAAATTCCAGATGCTTGAATTTTCAAGTTTTCAGTCATGAGGGTGGGATGTAGTACAAGTTACAGACTCTGGAGCCAGACTATGTTGGCTCCACCATCTGCTTGCCCTGGGACCTTGAGCAAGTTACACGACCCCTCTGTGTGTAAGAGTCTAAATCTGCAATACTCCCCACCTCACTGGGCTGCTGTGGGGATTAAAGGACTTAGCACAATTCATACTTAAAGCACTTAGAATAGTAACTGGCACACAGTGCGTATTCAACAAATGCTCTATGATGAGCATAACGATTGTGATTTCCCATTCTAACTGGGGGCAACAAGTATACTTTTCTCTCATTTTGTCTCATGTCATAAAATGGCCATTTCTATAACTTTTGACATTCAGATTGCTGGATTTTACCCCAAATGAAGCTCTTTGGATATTTCCAGCAAAGGAAAAGAAGAGGAACAAGACTTAGGAAGAAAGCAGAGGAGTGTTCACAGACATAGTAGAAAAAATAATTAATTCTTGAATTCACTCAAGAATTAGGATTTGCCTTTATTAAGTATCTGCCATATGCAAAATATTGTGCAGGGATGTGAAGGGTGCATATCACACACGTGTACATGCGTGTGCATGCAAGTACACAATATTGTTCCTGCCCTCAAAGAACCTATACCCGTCTTCTCCAGGAAGCCTTTCTCGGGACTCCAGGCAAGGTTAGGATTGCTCCTCTGTTTGCTCCTAGCACCCTGCACTCACCTCTGGCACTCATATATTATTAGGCTTTGTAATCACCCGCTGTCTAGAAACCAGTGAGCTTCACGAGCTTATGAATCATGACTTCTTAGCTTTTGTAGCACCCAGCAATAGTTCGCTGGACACGGCAGGACTGGACAGAACTAGCAGAGGTTGTCTCTGGTGTGGATCTTCCTCTTCTTCCATTGGTTTTGGTGCCACACCTTTAGCCTTAGACCTACCTTACTTTTAGGACTAATTGTTATCCTTGAACCCTTCTTGGTTCCTCTTCACCTGTGACCTTCTTTCTTTGCCTCTTTGATCCCACTGGAGACACTAAGCCTCACTGCCAAGCCAAGAGAAATAAGAGGTCTATGTTTTCCCACTGGGAAGGAAGTGTAGAGGGCTCAGCTCACCCACAGCTTCTTGAGCTTCAGGACATCAAGGCTGTGCAAGCTCTGGCTTTTGCATCCCTGGAGGTGGTCTCTCTCTTCAAGATTTCTCTGCCTATTCACTCACTTTCCACTGGGAAGAGGAACCCAGTATGGAGTGAAACTGGGGGCCATGGTGGAAAGTTGGCCAAAGCTTTGATCAAAGAACTTCCCCATCAGCTGTGTTTACCTTGCTCTTTCTTCCCTGTCTCCCCAGCCAGATTCTCAAGCACAGACTTCTCAGGCCACCATTCCTGGGGCAGCAGATGGATCCAGTCATTCCCTCGGTTGAGTCTCTGCAGCTTCTGGCTTCTGTCAGTGGTTGGAACTTTAGAACTGTTTGAAAGCAACCACACATTGTGTGTCTGCTACGTGTTTATGCCAAGCACAGTTTCATGCAGATGTTTATAAACACGCTGCCAGTTACCAACCATCTTTCTGTCAGTCTGAATTGCTATTTGCTTTTCCAATTCAAACTGAGAGGCACATACTCTGGTGACATGCAGACTCCCTAATACACGTTATCCACTAAGACGTCAGCCGAGGTGCTTTCCCCCACGTTCATGTTCACACACTCGCCATGCACCCCAATGTCTTCTGCACAGACCTGCCTCATCTCTGTCTCCCTCTGTGGTTATGTTTAGCCAGATCCTTCCTTTGTAATTGTTTTTGAAACTTAGCTTTAAACCTCTCCCAAAACCACAGTGGCATGGTAGAAGGTAAAGGCTGCCAAAGTTTAAGAGAGTCATGATGTCTGCTTTCCCCTTGCCTCAGGCCATCTTCTTCTTGTGGAACATTGTAATGGAAAGGTGGATGGATCTTTTTCCGCACTTGGCCTGACGGCTCCTTCTGGAACAAAAATGAAAAGCTCCATGGTCCATGTGGTGCCAAAGCTCTATGACAGGGGCTCATGGTAGAGGCTATTGGATGAACTGCGGTTGGTTTTGGACTTGGCTAGACCAGCAGGATTCCTGGGGGATGTTTTTTGTCCTCTGTCATTGCTGAAGGTCTGATTAGAAGAACCAAGCAAAATAATGACAGATCTTGAAATTCTGGGTTTTACTCTTCAGCTTATCCAAGTCAGTGGTGATTTGGTTTATATGACATATTTTTTGATGAGAAATATATTCTTAAAAGGTCATTCTCTACTTCCTTCCTCCAAATCTCAGATTCTGGACCCTTGGTCCACATTGTTTTTTAATTCCCCTACTGGGCTGGGAGGCTCAGCTGGCAATAGCCAGCACATCCAATACATCCATCATCACTACTCATCATGGAGGAGCTGGGTAAAGAGTCAGCCTCTTCCCTGGGATTTATTTTATTTTATTTTTAATTTAAAATATTTTATTTTATTTTTTGTGGGTTTTAGTAGGCATATATATTTATAGGGTACATAAGATGTTTCGATACAGGCATATGATACATAATAGTCACATCATGAAAAATGGGGTATCCATCCTCTCACATGTTTATCCTTTGTGTTACAAACAATCCAATTATACTCTTTCAGTTATATGAAAATGTACAATTAAATTGTTATTGACTGTAGTCATCCTGTTGTGCTATCGAATACTAGGTCTTATCCTTTTTTTTTTCTCTGTTGCCCAGGCTGAAGTGCAGTGGTGTGATTTTGACTCACTGCAACCTCTGCCTCCTGAGTTCAAGTGATTCTTGTGTTTCAGCCTCCATAGTAGTTGGGATTACAGGTGTTTACCACCACATTTGGCTAATTTTTGTATTTTTAGTAGAGACGGGGTTTCGCCATGTTGGCTAGGCTGGTCTCAAACTCCTGGCCTCAAGTGATCTGCCCACCTCGGCCTCCCAAAGTGCTGGAATTACAGGTGTGAGCCACTGCACTCAACTTTATTCATTCTTTCTAACTTTTTTGTACCCATTAATCATCCTCTGATTTTTAGATCCCACAAATAAGTGAGAACTTGCAATGTCTGTTTTTCTGTGCCTGGCTTATTTCACTTAATTTAATGACCTCCAGTTCCATCCACGTTGTTGCAAATAACAGAATTTCATTCTTTTATTATGGCTGAAGTACTCCATATATGTACCATATTTCCTTTATTCATTCTGTTGGATGGACACTTAGATTGCTTCCAAGTCTTAGGTATTGTCAACAGTGCTGTAGTAAACATAGGAGTGCAGATGCCTTTTTGAAATACTGATTTCCTTTCTTTAGGGCATCTACCCAGCAGTGGTAAGCTCTATTTTTAGTTTTTTGAGGAAACTCCAAACTGTTATCCATAGTGGTTGTACTAAATTACATTCCCACCAACCATGTACAAGGGTCTCTTCCTTCCATATCCTTGTCAGCATTTGTTATTGCCTGTCTTTTGGATATAAGCCATTTTAACTGAGGTGAGATGATGTTTCGTTATAGTTTTGATTCGCATTTCTCTGATGATCAGTGATGTTGAGCACCTTTTCGAATGCCTGTTTGCCGTTTATATGTCTTCTTCTGAGAAATGTCTATTCAGCTCTTTTGCCCTTTTTAAAATTGGATTATTAGATCTTTTCCTATAGACTTGTCTGAGCTCCTTATATATTCCAAGTATTAATCCCTTGTCAGATGGGTTGTTTGCAAATGTTTTCTCCCATTCTTTGGGTTGTCTCTTTACTTTATTGATTGCTTCCTTTGCTGCACAGAAGCTTTTTAACTTGATGTGATCCCATTTGTCCATGTTTGCTTTGTTTATCTGTGCTTGTGGGATATTATTTAAGAAGTCTTTTCCCAATACAATGTCCTGGACATTTTCCCTAGTGTTTTATTTTATTTAATTAATTAATTTATTTATTTTTGTAGTAGTAGTTTCATAGCTTGAGGTCTTAGATTTAAGTCTTTAAACTATTTTGAATTGAGTTTTGTGTACGGCAAGAGATAGGGGTCTAGTTTCATTCTTCTGTATGTGGATATCCAGTTCTCCCAGCACCATTTATTGAAGAGGCTGTCTTTTCCCCAGTATGTTCTTTGTACTTTTGTAAAAAATGAGTTCACTGTGGGTGTGTCAGTTTGTTTCTGGGTTCTCTATTCTGTTCCATTCATCTATGTGTCTGGTTTTGTGCCAATACCGTGCAGTTTTTGTTACTTTAGCTTTGTAGTATAATTTTTAGGCAGGTAATGTGATTCCTCCAGATTTGTTCCTTTTATTTTGGATAGTTCAGCTATTCTGGGTCTTTTGTGGTTGCTTATAAAGCGTATGATTGTTTTTTCTGTTTCTGTGAAGAATGTCTTTGGTTTTTTTTCTGATTTTTGAAGTAAGTTTATTTTTTATTTATGCATAATAGTTGTACATACTTGGGGATACATGTAATCATTTAATTCATTCATATAATTTTTAGAGATCAAATAGGTATAATTGGAATATCTATCACCTTAAATATTATCTTTTCCTTATAACACCTGAATTATTCTCTTTTAGCTATTTTAAAATATAAAATAGATTATTGTAAACTATAGTCACCCTACTGATCTTTCAAACACTAGGTCTTATTACTATCAAACACTAGGTCTTATCCCTTAAATCAAGCTGTATCTTCATTTCTTTTGCATTTTCCTACATGCTCTTGACTGCAGTTCTCCACATAAGGATTTTTGTTTTTGCTTTCTTTCTTGGTCTTTTTCAACTCAGTGTTTATTTTAAAATCTTTTATTTTTTTATTATACTTTAAGTTCTAGGGTACATGTGTACAACATGTATGTATACATGTGCCATGTTGGTGTGCTGTACTCATTAACTTGTCGTTTACATTAGGTATGTCTCCTAATGCTATCCCTTCCCCTTCCCCCCATCCCATAACAGGCCCTGGTATGTGATGTTCCCCTTCCTGTGTTCAAGTGTTCTCAATGTTCAATTCCCACCTATGAGTGAGAACATGCGGTATTTGGTTTTTTGTCCTTGTGATAGTTTGCTGAGAATGATGGTTTCCAGCTTCATCCATGTCCCTACAAAGGACATGAACTCATCCTTTTTTATGGCTGCGTAGTATTCTATGGTGTATATGTGCCACATTTTCTTAATCCAGTCTGTCATTGATGGACATTTGGGTTGGTTCCAAGTCTTTGCTATTATGAATAGTGCTGCAATAAACATACGTGTGCATGTGTCTTTATAGCGGCATGATTTATAATCCTTTGGGTATATACCCAGTAATGGGATTGCTGGGTCAAATGGTATTTCTAGTTCTAGATCCTTGAGGAATCACCACACTGTCTTCCACAATGGTTGAACTAGTTTACAGTCCCACCAACAGTGTAAAAGTGTT
>NW_016804151.1:4148218-4164851 GCF_001698545.2 Rhinopithecus bieti
AGATTTTCACATAGTCCCATATTTCTTGGAGGCTTTGTTCATTTCTTTTTACTCTTTTTTCTCTAAACTTCTCTTCTCACTTCATTTCATTCATTTGATCTTCAATCACTGATACCCTTTCTTCCAGTTGATCAAATCGGCTACTGAAGCTTGTGCATGCATGATGTAGTTCTAATACCATGGTTTTCAGCTCCATCAGGTCATTAAAGGACTTCTCTACACTGGTTATTCTAGTTAGCCATTCATCTAATCTTTTTTCAAGGTTTTTAGCTTCTTTGCGATGGGTTCGAACTTCCTCCTTTAACTAGGAGAAGTTTGATCATCTGAAGCCTTCTTTTCTCAACTCGTCAAAGTCATTCTCCATCCAGCTTTGGTCCATTGCTGGCGAGAAGCTGCGTTCCTTTGGAGGGGGAGAGGTGCTCCAATTTTTAGAATTTTCAGCTTTTCTGCTCTGTTTTTTCTCCATCTTTGTGGTTTTATCTACCTTTGGTCTTTGGTGATGGTGACATACAGATGGGGTTTTGGTGTGGATGTCCTTTCTGTTTGTTAGTTTTCCTTCTAACAGTCAGGACCCTCAGCTGCAGGTCTGTTGGATTTTGCTGGAGGTCCACTCCAGACCCTCTTTGCCTGGGTATCAGCAGCGGAGGCTGCAGAACAGCGAATATTGCTGAACAGCAAATGTTGCTGCCTGATCATTTCTCTGAAAGTTTCGTCTCAGAGGGGTATCCTGCCATGTGAGGTGTCAGTCTGCCCCTACTGGGTGGTGCCTCCCAGTTAGGCTACTCAGGGGTCAGGAACCCACTTGAGAGGCAGTCTGTCCGTTCTCAGATCTCAAACTCTGTGCTGGGAGAACGACTACTCTCTTCAAAGCTGTCAGACAGGGACATTTAAGTCTGCAGAGGTTTCTACTGCCTTTTGTTCGGCTATGCCCTGCCCCCAGAGGTGTAGTCTACAGAAGCAGGCAGGCCTCCTTGAGCTGTGGTGGGCTCCACCCAGTTCGAGCTTCCAGGCCGCTTTGTTTACCTACTCAAGCCTCAGCAATGGTGAGCGCCCCTCCCCCAGCCTCACTGCCGCCTTGAAGTTTGATCTCAGACTGCTGGGTAGCAATGAGCGAGGCTCCCTGGGTGTGGGACCCTCTAAGCCAGGCGTGGGATATAATCTCCTGGTGTGCCGTTTCCTAAGACCCTTGAAAAAGCGCAGTATTAGGGTGGGAGTGACCCGATTTTCCAGGTGCTGTCTGTCACAGCTTCCCTTGTCTAGGAAAGGGAATTCCCTGACCCCTTGCACTTCCCGGGTGAGGCAATGCCTCGCCCTGCTTTGGCTCTCGCTCAGTGGGCTGCACCCACTGTCCTGCACCCACTGTCCGACAAGCCCCAGTGAGATGAACCCGGTACCTCAGTTGGAAGTGCAGAAATCACCCGTCTTCTGTGTCACTCATGCTGGGAGCTGTAGATTGGAGCTGTTCCTATTTGGCCATCTTGGAACTGCACCTGTCTTTGGTATTTTGATAGGGATTGTATTGAATCTGTAGGTTGCTTTGGGTGGTATGCACATTTTAACAATGTTGATTTTTCCCATTCATGAACATAGACTATCTTCCCATTTTTTGGTGTCTTCTTCAATTTCTTTAATCAGTGTTTTATAGTTTTTATTATAGATATCTTTCACTTCTTCGGTTAATTCTTAGGTATTTGATATTATTTGTAGCTACCATTAGGTGGGATTACTTTTTAAATTTCTTTCTCAGATTGTTCACTGTTGGCGTATAGAAATGCTCCTAAAATGCAAATTTTTGTATATTGATTTTCTGTGCTGTAGCTTTACTGAATTTATCAGTTCTAATAGTTTTTTGGTGAAGTCTTCAGGTTTTTCCAAATGTAAGATCACATCATCTGCAAGCAAAGGTAATTTGACTTCTTCCTTTCCAATTTGGATGTCTTTTGTTTCTTTCTCTTGTCTGATTGCTCTAGATAGGACTTCCAGTACTATGTGGAATAACAACGATGACAGTGGGCATCCACGTCGTTCTCCAGGTCTTGCAGGAAAGGCTTTTGGTTTTTCCCCATTCAGTATGATACTAGTTGTGGGTCTGTTGTCCATGGCTTTTATTATGTTGAGGTATGTTCTTTCTATATCTAGTTTTCTGAGGGTTTTTATCATGAAGGGATGTTGAATTTTATCAAATGCTTTTTCAGCATCAATTAAAATGATCATATCATTTTTGTTCTTCATTCTGTTAATATGATGTATCACATTGATTGATTTGTGTATGTTGAACTATCCTTGCATCCCAGGGATAAATTCCACTTGGTCATGGTAAATGATTTTTTTTTTTTTTAGAAGGAGTCTCTCTCTGTTGTCCAGGCTGGAGTGCAGTGGTGCGATCTCGGCTCACTGTAAGCTCTGCCTCCTGGGTTCATGCCATTCTCCTGCCTCACCCTCCCGAGTGGCTGGGACTACAGGTGCCCACCACCATGCCCAGCTAATTTTTTGTATTATTAGTAGAGATGGGGTTTCACCATGTTAGCCAGGATGGTCTTGATCTCCTGACCTCGTGATCTGCCCACCTCAGCCTCCCAAAGTGTTGGAATTATAGGTGTGAGCCACCACACGCAGCCAATGAATGATCTTTTTAATGTATTGTTGAATTTGGTATGGTAGTAGTTTGTTGAGGACTATTGCACCAATATTAATCAGATATTGGCATGTAGTTTTCTTTTTCTAATGTGTCTTTGTTTGGTTTTGGTATCATACTAACCTCAGAATGAGTTTGTAAGTATTCTCTCCTCCTCTATTTTTGGAATAGTTTGAATAGGATTGGTATTATTTCTTCTTTAAATGTTTGATAGACTTCCACAGTGAAACCATCAACTCCTGGGCTTTTCTTTACTGGGAGACTTTTTATTATGGTTTTGATCTTGTTGCTTGTTATTGGTCTGTTCAGGTTTTGGATTTCTTCATGGTTCAACCTAGGGAGGTTGTATGTGTCTAGGAATTTGTCCATTTCTTCTAGATTTTCCAATTTATTGGCATATAGTTGTTCATAATAGCCACTAATAATCTTTTGAATTTCTGTGGTATCAGTTGTAATACCTCCTTTTTCATTTCTGATTTTATTTGTTAGGATATCTTCTCTCTTTTTCTTAATCTGGCTAAAAGTTTGCCTTTTTTTTTTTTTTTTTTTTTAAACAGAGTTTTGTTCTGTCACCCAGGCTGAAGTGCAGTGGCGTGATCTTGGCTTGCTGCAACCTCTGCCTCCCAGGTTCAAGTGAATTTCTTGCCTTAGCCTCCCAAGTAGCTGGGATTACAGGCATGGACCACCCCGCCCAGCTTATTTTTGTATATTTTATGGAGACAGTGTTTCACCATGTTGCCCAAGCTTGCCTCAAACTCCTGACCTCAAGTGATCCTCCTGCCTTGGGTTCCCAAAGTGCTGGGATTACAGGCATGAGCCACCACACCCAGCCTCTATTTTGTTTAACTTTTCAAAAAACCAACTTTTTGTTTCATTTGTCTTTTGTATTGTTTTCTTCATTTTAATTTTATTTCTTCTCTGATCTTTATTATTTCATTTCTGCTACTAATTTTGGGTTTGTTTTGCTCTTGCTTTTCTAGTTCTTTAAGATGCATTGTTAGGTTGTTTATTTGAAGTTTTACTTCTTTTTCGATGTAGGCACTTTTAGCTATAAAATTTCCTCTTAGTAGTGCTTTTACTATATCCCATAGTTTTGGTATGCTGTGTTTTCATTATCATTTGTTTCAAGAAATTTTCGAATTCATTTTTAATTTCTTCATTGACCCACTGGTCATTCAGGAACGTATTGTTTAATTTGCATGTGTTTGTATAGTTTCCAAAATTCTTCTTGTTATTGATTTCTAGTTTCATTCCATTGTGGTCAGAGAAGATGCTTGATATTATTTCAATTTTTTAGATGTTTTAAGACTTGTTTTGTGACCTAACATGTGATCTATCCTTGAGAATGATCCACGTTCTGAGAAGGATGTGTATTCTACAGCCATTGGATGAAATATTCTGTAAATATCTATGAGATCCATTTGGTCTATAGTGCCAATTAAGTCTGCTGTTTCTTTGTTTATTTTCTGCCTGGAAGATCTGTCCAATGCTGAAAGTGAGGTGTTGAAGTTTTCAGCTATTATTGTATCTGGGTCTATCTCTCTCTTTAGCTCTAATAATATTTACTTTATATATCTGGGTGCTCCAGTGTGGGGTGCATATATATTCAAAATTGTTATCTCCTCTTGCTGAATTGATTATTTATCTTTTTTTTTTTTTGAGACAGAGTCTCATTCTGTTACCCAGGTTGGATTGCAGTGGTGCAATCTTAGCTCATTGCAACCTCCACTTCCTGAGACCTCTTTATCATTGTATAGTGACCTTTGTCTCTTCTTATAGTTGTTTTTTTCTTGAAATCTATTTTGTCTGATAGAAGTATAGCAACTCCTGCTCTTTTTTTGTTTCCATTGACATGTATCTTTTTTCATCCCTTTATTTTCAGTGGATGATTGTTCCCTGGCATTTAAGGACCTCCAGCATCTGGCTCCTACTTGTCACTCAATATATTGCTCACTTCTTATAACTCTTGCTTTGATTAAAATGATGCTTCTGGTTTCATATAATTTCCCAATATTCTTACCTTTCTGACAATTCCTTCTCAATTTCCTTTTAGGGCACCTCTTCCTCATAAATATCAGTTTCCCAAAAGTTTTGATGTTGGTCTTTTTCTGCCCTTCTCATCTTATGTATGTTCTTATTTATCTGGATGACTTTACTATAATCACCAAGTCCATATCTTTATCTACATCTAGAAATCTCTACTGAATTCTAGACCTGGATAATTGCATATATTTTTGATGTCTCAATGGACACTTCGAACTCAACTTGTCCAAACCTGAATTCAGTTTTTTTCCTTGAGCTTAGTTCACTTTCTGTATTTTTAGCCTAAAAGAATGACCCATAAGTCAAAATCTGGGATTCACCCTGCATTTCTTCCCACTCCTTACTTCTCATCTGAAATTGCAACTCTTATCCCTCCCTCTAACAATTACCATCTCTATCTCAGAAAATTTTATCACCGTACATCCAGCTGCTCAAGACAAAACTCTTGAAGTCTCCTTATCTCTCTCTTTTGCTGTCATTCTAGCATCTAATCCATCAGCAAGCCCTATCAGTTCTATCTCCAAAATTTTCCCCAAACCTCTGTTTCTTGTTGAATGAATCCAAGTAGTCACTAGGTTCTGCAGATTTTTTTTTTTTTTTTTTTTTGAGACGGAGTCTCCCTCTGTCTCCCAGGCTGGAGTGCAGTAGGCGATCTAGGCTTACTGCAAGCTCCGCCTCCTGGGTTCACGCCATTCTCCTGCCTCAGCTCCCGAGTAGCTGGGACTACAGGCGCCCGCCACAGCGCCCGGCTAATTTTTTGTGGTTTTAGTAGAGACGGGGTTTCACTGTAATCTCGATCTCCTGATCTAGTGATCTGCCCGCCTTGACCTCCCAAAGTGCTGGGATTACAGGCGTGAGCCACCGCACCCCACAGTTCTGCAGATTCTTTTCTGTGACATCTCCACAGCTCTTCCTCCCCTCCATTGCTCTGCCCTTTATTCAGTATAGATACTCTCCATCCCTTGTTAAGATGACATAACTGCCTTCCTATTGGTCTGTCTGTCTCCAGTCTTATACCCTGTAAAGCCATATTGATTCATTCCAATGATATTTAATGGAGGGACCACTGTGCTTCGGAAACATCTGTGATCTCGCCCTCATGGGGCTTATGTTCTGGTGGGAAAGACAGACAATCCATACTTGTAAGTATCACAAATGGTGCGAGAACCCCAGGGACCAAGAATGCAAAAACTTGGAGAGCTAACTTAGCCTTAGGGGTCAAGCAAAGCTTTTCAGTGAAGCAAAGTTTCAGTTGAAAACTGAGGAATGAGTAAGAGGCAATTAGGAGAAGGAGAAGGTGAGGAGAAGGGTAGGGTATCCAAGTCTGTGGAACCATCAGTTGACAAAATGTGTGATGAGCCTCCTCCATGCTGTGAAAAGTTTGATCTTTCTATCTTCTTACTTGAAAAAATTTTTTTCTTCTGTTAGAAAGTAATGCACACTCACTGTATGATATTTAAAAAATATGAGACATGCAGGAAAGAAAGTAACATTTACTCACAATTTTCCCATTCAGAGACAAGCATTGTAACATCGTGGTGCACGTCCTTTCAGCTTTTTCTAAGCTCATATACATTTTTAAAATGATCTTTCTACACTCAAAATCTCATCAAATTATTTCCTTTCTTAAAAAGCCTCAGTGAGTTCTCACTCTCTAGGATTCCAGTTACCTAGTCTAATGCTTAGCAGTAAATGTTTGCTGAATGTCAGGCTAATTGCATGAGTGAGCGACAGAATAAATGCTTGAGTATTCATCTCCATGCACTCTTCTTTTTCCTTCCCTACTTAACAAAGCCTTGTCTTAGGTCCTGACTCTACCCAAAGCCTTTTTCAAAGGCCCCAACTCTCATGACAACACCTATCTTTAAGCACAGATTGTATTGCTCCTCAGATCCTCAGCAAAGGGTAGCTGCCTTAGATTTTTTTTTTTTCTATAGTTACACTTAGAAGTCTTTTGTGCATAATTGTCTGTGGACAACATCATGCCGTTCCTTTTGCACTCCACCCATATCTCAGGGGTTGAAAGCTGGAGGACCACATGTCCCTGAATACTTTGCTGGCAGTGTTCCCAGTTAGATTCCACCAATGAGAGGCATTCACCTGAGATTTGAAGTGAGAAAGGCAGCAGAAGCATTTCATCTCTCTTCTGGTTGAGGAGGCACGTGTGTGGCAGGGGTTTCCTCTGAAATTTTTCTGCTTTGCTGTTGTTGACAGCTGGAATCATCAGTGGTGGCTTTCTGCAGTTCTAGAAACTCTGGATTTTCTAAAAGAGGCAAATCTGAGGTCTGACCATTGTGCCTTTGTTCCTTTCTATCTCATTCTGTGTTAGTGCTTCTTTCTCTTGATGCCTCATCTGAACTCCCTTATGGGCTAGGGCTGTGTCCTATCCCTCTTTTTATCTACTTATTTGGCACAGTGCTTTGCCGGGCTTTGTTCCTCAATACATATCTGCTGCTGCTGAGAAAGACAGTAACATCCAATACTTCATTACTGTCAGCAAAATGCCTGTCTTAGTGGACAGAGCTGCATCTTTCTAGTGACTTAACTTTCTCCTCTACAGTGGCTTACTGAGGATGTGTGCACTTGTGCAATATAACAGAAGAGTGTTGCAAGACAGGTGAATACCTGCCAGTAACTCAGCTCACCAAAGTAATAGCACTAATTTTGCGGCACAATCAACCACCGCTTGAAGAACTCACCGATACTTATTAACCATCTATTGTGTAGCTAGAACTGCATTAGGCTTTGATGGGGTTGGATGCCAGGGGAAATTACTATAAACTTGTGTCCAACTGCTAAGTGCCTATTAAGTACCAGGCATGGTGCTAGATGTTGAGATAATGTGGTGAATGAGCATGGCAGCTCTCTGCCCACCAAGAGGTTACAGTCTAGCAAGTTCAATATCTGATGGGTCTTACTGAAAAGAAGTAAGGCTGGACATTCCCCATTCCACCGTTACTCTCTGTGACCCTGGCCCAGATAGCATTGAAGTCACCATGTCTACTGAGCCCCCTAGAGTTTCTAGAAGACAGGGCTGTGAACCAGGCCCTGTCTGGGGTTCCCTCCAGCATGCCAGCGTCTGTAGCCTCCGTGACTATTGTCAAGGTCAGCATGGTCCTTTCAGGATTGCTTTCTTCTTGCTCCGCACTTCATTTACTGCAGAAAGCTGGCCTAAAAGCTCATGGCATCCAACCTTAAATGTATTAGAAAAAGGAAAAAAAGAAGGCACGGAGAGTGGTAATGTGACTGTTGAAAGGTGGGGTTGGATGAATTTTACAGAAAGACTAGAGTAGTATTCTATGCCAGGCTGCAGGGTGGAACATATAGGGGATAGAATAACATTTAAATACTATATTTTGAGATTTTCAGGAAAAAGGAAAGAAATATAAAATCTACTAAGTAACTGAAGAGGTGCAGAGGTGGCCATCCCATGGGTTTAGCTAACGTTTCCTGAGGGTTTACTGTGTGCCCAGCACTGTTCCAAGTGAGTTGTATTAATATTCTTTTCATCCTCACAACACCTGTGGGTAGAAAGGTACTACTATGATCCCCACTTGACAGGTCAGGCTACTGGGGCAGGAGAGAAGAACCTTGTCCAAGGCCACATCAATAAATGGTGGGACTGGAGTGTGAATCTGGGTAGTCTGATCAAAATTAAGGGAGAAATTAAGTTTCCATCTTCTGGAATTTCTCCTGGTTCCATCTGAGCTAGTCTGATCTGGCTACCCAGAGAGTAAGTGCCAAAGAAATGATAACTTTAAGAGGTAGTTGTAAAGTGGGTCTGTGGGTATTTTCCATGACTGCTATGATCTGAGATGTTTATACTTAGGCCCCAGCAGTAGTTATCTCCTGGATCTAGACTTCCCCCTCTAAATGTGTATGTGTCATTTGATCATTGATCAGCCAAAAGCATCTCAGTGTCAATTGCCACATCAATTAACTTTATTTTCAAGATGTGTAGCTCAGAACAGATAGATTGTAATGGAGGTCGAGGAGAGAGAAGGGGTCAGAGAAAGGGGGAAATAGGGGTGGATTTACTCAGCATCCGCTGCAGAATATTAGGGGGCAAAAGTCCCTTCAGAAAAACATATGACCTTGAAACTTTAGAAGCATACCCTTGAAGATCAAGATCAAAATAAGGATAGCAGCTTTCAGTACTCCTATTCAATTTTGTGCAAAAATGTAAGAATAGAAAAGAAGGGAATCAAACTGTCATTTTCACATGTTATTATTTTTTAGAGAAACTTGTGAAAATCTATTAAAAGTTATTAGAATTAGTAAGATAAAAATATAAGGTAACAAAAATATAAGATAACTTAGAATAAATCTAACAAAAGATATATTAAGATGCTTATGGAGAAAATTATAGAACCTTGCCAGTAGAAAATAATAAACAATATTAAATGGAGATATAATAAAGAATAAAAGGAGAGATAGCCCACATTTGCAGATAAGAAAACTCAGTGTTCTGACTGATACACCAGTGTTCTCCGTATTCGTTTGTACGAGAGGCCATAACAAAGTACCACAGGTTGTGTGACTTAAACATCACAAATTTATTTTCTTGCACTTCTGGAGGCTGGAAGTCTGAGATAAAGGTGTCGGTAGGGTTGATTCCCTTGGAAGCCTCTCCTTGGCATGTAGATGGCCAGCTACTTTCTTTGTCCTCACCTGGTCTTTGCTCCATGCTGAGAACATAGCAACAGGAATAAATTGACTAGAGTCACATGTATCAACAGTGTGGCAGACAGATCTTAGGCTGACAGACAGATCCAGGCAGATAGACAGAACCCAATGACTCCTACCTGCTGGTGTCCATACTTTTTGTAATCCCCTCCCTTTGAGCATGGGCAGAATCTGTAAGCTGATGCTCATCCGTAGAATATGACAAAAGTGATGGGATAGGTCTTTATATTATATAAGACTCCGTTGTAGCAGACTAGAGTGAGAGACTTTTTTTTTTTTTTTTTTTTTTTTTTTGAGACGGAGTCTCGCATTGTCGCCCAGGCTGGAGTGCAGTGGCCGGATCTCAGCTCACTGCAAGCTCCGCCTCCCGGGTTTACGCCATTCTCCTGCTTCAGCCTCCCGAGTAGCTGGGACTACAAGCGCCCGCCACCTCGCCCGGCTAGTTTTTTTGTATTTTTTAGTAGAGACGGGGTTTCACCCTGTTAGCCAGGATGGTCTCGATCTCCCGACCTTGTGATCCGCCCGTCTCGGCCTCCCAAAGTGCTGGGATTACAGGCTTGAGCCACCGCGCCCGGCCAAGAGAGACTTCTTATGGCCTTGAAAAAGCACGCTGCTGTGACATGAACTGCCTAGAAAGAGGGCCACGTGGCAAGGAACTGTGAGCAACTTCTAGAAGCTGAGACCCTGAGCCACACAGATTCAAGGAAATGAGTTATGCCAAAACCCTGAATGTCTTGGAAGTGAATTCTTCCCCAGCCACCTTCTCCAGATGAGAATGGAGCCCAGGCAGCACCTTGACTGCAGCTGTGAGATCCTGAGCAGGGGACCAAGCTAAGCCACACCTGGGCTTCTGAGCCACACAAACTGTGAGACAATAAATGTGTGTTGTTTTAAGCCACCACATTTGTAGCAGTTTGTTATGCAGCAATAAGAAATAAACACAAACATGGATAAAAACATAAGCCAGGTGCAATGGCTCATGCCTGTAATCCCAACACTTTGGGAGGCCAAAGCCGGAGGATCACTTGAGGCCAAGAGTTCGAGACCAGCCTAGGTAACATGGGGAGACCCCGTCTAATTAAAAAAAAAAAATTAGCTGGGTATGGTGGTGCACACCTGTGGTCTCAGTTACTCAGGAGGCTGAGGCGAGAGAATCGCTTGAGCAAGGGAGGTTGAGGATGCAGTAGACATGATCACAACACTGCACTCCAACCTGAGCAACAAAGTGAGACTTTGTCTCAAACAAACAAACAGACAACAACAAAAAACAAAAACACAAAACCAAAAACCAAACCAAAACAAAAAATTCCATAATATTGACAGAAATAAAGCAAGTTGCATCAAGAGACATATGATGGTACTATTTACATAAAGCTTAAAAGCACTCAGACCAATTCTATGTGCTGTTTAAATCTACCTACAGACATATGCAATAAAAATATAAAGATATGTACTGGAATGATAATCCCAATTTCAGGAAACTGTTTCTTTCTTGGAGAGAGGGAAGTATCAGAGAAGCATACACAGGAAGTGTTTGTAATGTGTTTTCTTTCCTAAGCTGGGCTACCCAGCTTACAAGATACAAGAGGGTTTATAACACCCTTTTGTGTATCTTTTTGTTTGCCTGAAATATTCCATAATTTAAAAAAATATCTGTCTTGAGCTTTAGGCTCCAGTGGGGATGACGCTGTGTTGACAACGAATTTTGCCCCCTTCCCAACATTTTCCAGACCTGTACTTGGCAAGAGTGTGGGCAGAAGAAGAGCCTGTGAGGTCAAGCTAGGAATGGCCACAGGAGAGTAGAGCTGGAGGGAGATGGGAAGGCAGGAGGCAGAGGGATGGTGGTCTGCAGAGGTGCCTGTGGGAATCCTGTTCCCCAGTCACTCTAAGCTGCCTATATACTCATTTCTCAGGGACCACAGATGGCCTGAAATGGGTGACCTCAGCACTTCCACAAGAGGACCTTGTCATTACGCGTGGCTTTGCCCTTTTATGGAATGGAACAGTCGCCCACACAGTAGACTTGCTGTAATACCATCCGCTGAGAAAACAATTAAGAAAACTGAAAAATAAAGCCCAAACATTGGCAGTTAGGCTATTAGGGTGAATCAAACTTGTGTTTTGTTTTGTTTTGTTTTTTAAAGCCTGAACAGCATGGCCTTAGGAGGAAAATTTGAGACAGGACACTACCACTACCACTCAGTAGGAAAGGAAAGTAAGTGGATTTTCCCGTCATTTTTAAGCAGTTAGTCATCTTCAGGAAGGGACAGTGGGGCCTTTCATCTTTTTGATTTACACCCATGAAATTTGGGAGATGTTAGGATGCCTTGGTTGTGTCAGGAAACCTCTGATCCCCAGAAGCGATGTAGAGGGAATTTCTAGTGGTGTGTTGGTAATATTTAACAGTTGGCTTTCCAGGGGGAGAATGCATTTGCTGATTTCCATGGTATGAATACTCCCACAATGGCAGATTTTTAAGCTACCAGTGTGACATCACGGAGCATAATCATCTTTGGAAAGCCATACATGCTGGCTGCAACATACTGCTGGAGCTTCCTTCATTGCAGGATGCTGAGCTCCCCAGCAAGAGGTCTCAGCAGGGAGGATGGCCACTGTCAGGGAGGAGACCCCTATATCTGTGGCCTCTCTCAGCTCCTTCTCAGTGCAAAAAATTCAACCTATGTATGATACTTCTCCCATCATCCTCAGTCTAGAGGGCAGGACTGTTTGCAAATCTCAGGGAAGCTTCATCTGGGGCTAAGTTTGGAAACTCTACTCTTGGAGAATTTCAAATTTCCATGTCACTGTGTCCAGTTTACCATCCTCTTGAAGTTTTGCAGTCTGAAGGGCATTTTCTGTGAAAACTTAGGGGGTCCATGTTGGTTAGAATGATTTGAGTACAAGTAAGACAGCACCCTTACCCAATTTGCTTAAATGATGAAGAAATAAATACTCAGGGAATGAAAACTCCCAAGGTAAGAAAGCACCAAGATTGATTAACTTAGAGGATTAAGTATGTCATTGAGGACCCAGATTCCTCCCATATTTCTTCTCTGTCATCCTTTGTCATGTTTAGCTCCCCTCATAGTTGTAAAATGGCTGCCATATTCCAGGCAAGGATGACAACCACCAATGGAAGGAGAAGGACCAACTTTTCCTATACTGGAAAACTGTTCCAGAAGCCTCATTTGACAGAATTGGGTCAAACATTCTTTTCTACATCAGACAATGTCAGGGAGGCTAGAATTACTATGATTGGCTTAGAATAAATCAGGATTTAATACAAGTCACATGGAAGAGGCATAAACAACCATACAAAATTGTGGTCCTGCTTGGTAAGCAACTGTCCTCCCAAGAATTCTTCCACTATTTCAATTCTAAGGCTGTCAACTTGACAAGTTGGTTTGGTCCTTTTGGCTGATTATAGAGATCCACTTGAATCAGAATAATCAACTTGATCAAAAATAAATTATGCTATGTTTACTAAATTCATTGACCTCAAGATCAATTTATTTAAAAAGTACTTATTTAGGAGCTATGGGAACTTGACACGTAGAAGCCATGACTAGTAGGAAGCAGGCCCACTGGTGTATAGACATAAATAATTGGACTTAGAGCTCTAACCAACAGATAGAATACATAAACATTTCTTTCAGGTGAGCAGAGGTAAATACTTTAATTTTTTAATTTTTATTTTTTTTATACTTTAAGTTCTGGAATACATGTGCAGAACATGCAGGTTTGTTACATAAGTATACATATGCCATGGTGGTTTGCTGCACCCATCAACCCATCATCTACATTAGGTATTTATTCTAATACTATCCCTCCCCTTGCCCCCCGACCTGCCGACAGGCCCTGGTGTGTGATGTTCCCTTCCCTGTGTCCATATGTTCTCATTGTTGAACTCCCACTTATGAATGAGAACATGTAGTGTTTGGTTTTCTCTTCTTGTGTTAGTTTGCTGAGAATGATGGTTTCCAGCTTCATCCATATACATGCAAAGGACATGAACACATTCTTTTTTATGACTGTATAGTATTCCATGGTATATATGTGCCACATTTTCTTTATCCTGTCTATTATTGATGGACATTTGGGTTGGTTCCAAGTCTTTGCTATTGTGAATAGTGCTGCAATAAACATACATGTACATATATCTTTATAGTAGAATGATTTATAATCTTTTGGGTATATACCCAGTAATGGGATTGCTGGGTCAAATGGTATTTCTGGTTCTAGATCCTTGAGGAATCACCACACTATCTAGTAAAAAGAACAAAGCTGGAGGCATCATGCTACCTGACTTCAAACTATACTACAAGGCCACAGTAACCAAAACAGCATGGTACTGGTACCCAAACAGATATATAGACCAACGGAACAGAACACAGAACTCAGAAATAACACCACACATCTACACCCATTTGATCTTTGACAAACCTGACAAAAACAAGCAATGGGGAAAGGATTCCCTATTTAATAAATGGTGTTGGGAAAACTGGCTAGCTATATGCAGAAAACTGAAACTGAATCTCTTCCTTACACCTTATACAAAAATTAACTCAAGATGGATTGAAGACTTAAACGTAAGACCTAAAACCATGAAAACACTACAAGAAAACCTAGGCAGTACCATTCAGGACATAGGCATGGGCAAAGACTTCATGACTAAAATACCAAAAGCAATTGCAACAAAAGCCAAAATTGACAAATGGGATGTTATTAAAGTAAAGAGCTTCTGCAGAGCAAAAGAAACTAGCATCATAACGAACAGGCAACCTACAGAATGGGAGGAAATTTTTGCAATCTATCCATCTGACAAAGGATGAATATCCACAATCTACAAGGAACTTAAACAAATTTACAAGAAAAAACAAACAACCCCATCAAAAAGTAGGTGAAGGATATGAACAGGCACATCTCAAATGAAGACATTTATGTGGCCAACGAACATATGAAAAAAAGCTTATCATCACTGGTCATTAGAGAAATGCACATCAAAACCACAGTGAGATACCTTCTCACACCAGTTAGAATGGTGATCATTAAAAAGTCAGGAAACAACAGATGCTGGAGAGGATGTGGAGAAATAGGAACGCTTTTACACTATTGTGATGGGAGTGTAAATTAAATACTTAAAAATATGCGTGTGACTATGATTTTCAACAGGAAAGAATGCCAGGACAATTTGATGTGGAAAGAAGAGTCTTTCCCAAAAATGCTCCTGGGACAATTGGATATCCACATACAAAAGGATAGAGTTGGACTCTTTTCCCATGTCATACACAAAAATTAACTCAAAGTGGATCACTGGCTTAAGTGTTAAAGCTAAAACTATAACAAACTTGTAAATTTCATGACCCTGGATTAGTCAATGGTTTGTTATATATGACACCTAAACCACAGCGAACAAAAGAAAAAAAAATTTTACCTTATTAAATTAAAAATTATTGTGCTTTAAAAGATGTTATCAAGAAAGTGAGACTTGGTGCCAAGATGGCCGAATAGGAAAAGCTCCAGCCTCTAGCTCCCAGTGTGAGAGACACAGAAGACAGGTTATTTCTGCATTTTCCAACTGAGGTACTGGGTTCATCTCACTGGGGCATGTCGGACAGTGGGTGCAGGACAGTGGGTGCAGCCCAATGAGCGAGAGCCGAAGCAGGGTGAGGCATCACCTCACCCAGGAAGCGCAATGGGGAAGAGAATTCCCTTTCCTAGCCAAGGGAAACCGTGACACACAACCCTTGGAAAATCGGGTCACTCCCACCCTAATACTGCGCTTTACTAAGGGTGTTAGCAAAGGGCACACCAGGAGATTATATCACATGCCTGGCTCAGAGGGTCCCACGCCCATGGAGCCTCCCTCTTTGCTAGCACAGCAGCCTGAGATTGAACTTCAAGGCAGCAGCGAGGCTGGGGGAGGGGCGCCCACCATTGGGAAGGCTTAAGTAGGTAAACAAAGTGGACTGGAAGTTAGAACTGTGTGGAGCCCACTGCAGCTCAAGGAGGCCTGCCTGCCTCTGTAGACTCCACCTCTGGGGACAGGGCATAGCCAAACAAAAAGCAGCAGAAACCTCTACAGATGTAAATGTCCCTGTCTGACAGCTTTGAAGGGAGTAGTGGTTCTCCCAGCATGGAGTTTAAGATCTGAGAATGGACAGACTCAAGTGGGTCCCTGACCCACAAGTAGCCTAACTGGGAGACATCCCCCACTAGGGGCAGACTGACACCTCACATCTCACACGGCTGGGTACACCTCTGACACGAAGCTTCCAGAGGAACAATCAGACAGCAACACTTGCTGTTCAGCAATATTCATTCACTCTTCTGCAGCCTCTGCTGCTGATACCCAGGCGAACAGCGTCTGGAGTGGACCTTGAGCAAACTCCAACAGACCTGCAGCTAAGGGTCCTGACTGTTAGAAGGAAAAATAAATAGAAAGGACATCCACACCAAAACCCAATCTGTACATCACCATCATCAAAGACCAAAGGTAGATAAAACCACAAAGATGGGGAAAAAGCAGTGCAGAAAAGTGAAAAATTATAAAAATCAGAGTGCCTCTCCCCCTCCAAAGGAATGTAGCTCCTCACCAGCAACGGAACAAAGCTCGATGGAGAGTGACTTTGACAAGTTGAGAGAAGGCTTCAGAGGATCAAAATTCTCCCAGCTAAAGGAAGAAGTATGAACCCAGCACAAAAAAACTAAAATCCTTGAAAAAAGATTTGATGAATGACTAACTAGAATAATTAATGTGGAGAAGCCCTTAAACGACCTGATAGAGATGAAAACCATGACATGAGAACTATGTGACAAATGCACAAGCTTCAGTAACTGGCTCAATCAACTCAAAGAAAAGGTATCAGTGATTGAAGATCAAATGAATGAAATGAAGTGAGAAGTTTAGAGAAAAAAGAGTAAAAAGAAACGAACAAAGCCTCCAAGAAATATGGTACTATGTGAAAAGACCAAATCTACGTCTGATTGGTGTACCTGAAAGTGACGGGGAGAATGGAACCAAGTTGTAAAACACTCTGCAGGATATTATCCAGGAGAACTTCAACCTAGCAAGGCAGGGCAACATTCAAATTCAGGAAATACAGAGAATGCAACAAAGATACTCCTCAAGAAGAGCAACTCCAAGACACATAATTGTCAGATTCACCAAAGTTGAAATGAAGGAAAAAATGTTAAGGGCAGCCAGAGATAAAGCTCGGGTTACCCACAAAGGGAAGCCCATCAGACTAACAGTGGATCTCTCAGCAG
>NW_016804151.1:4166408-4170932 GCF_001698545.2 Rhinopithecus bieti
TTAAAAAGTCAGGAAACAACAGGTGCTGGAGAGGATGTGGAGAAATAGGAACACTTTTACACTGTTGGTGGGACTGTAAACTAGTTCAACCATTGTGGAAGACAGTGTAGCAATTCCTCAAGGATCTAGAACTAGGAATACCATTTGACCCAGCCATTCCATTACTGGGTATATACTCAAAGGATTATAAATCATGCTGCTATAAAGACACATGCACACTTACGTTTATTGCGGCACTATTCACAATAGCAAAGACTTGGAACCAACCCAAATGTCCATCAATGACAGACTGGATTAAGAAAATGTGGCACATAAACACCGTGGACTACTATGCAGCCATAAAAATGGATGAGTTCATGTCCTTTGTAGGGACATGGATGAAGCTGGAAACCTTCATTCTCAGCAAACTATCGCAAGAACAGAAAACCAAACACCGCATTTTCTCACTCATAGGTGGGAATTGAACAATGAGAACACTTGGACACAGGAAGGGGAACATCACACACCAAGGCCTGTTGTGGGGTGGGGATGGGGGGAGGGGTAGTATTAGGAGATATACCTAATGTAAATGACAAGTTAATGGGTGCAGCACACCAACATGTCACATGTATACATATGTAACAAACTTGCACGTTGTGCACATGTACCCTAGAACATAAAGTATAATAATAAAAAAAAGAAAGTGAAAAGATAGTCTAGGAATGGGAGAACATGTTTGCAAACCATCTATCTATTAAAAGTCTAGTATCCTGAATATATGAAGAACTCTTACAACTCAACAATAAAACCAAAAAACAAAACAAAACCAAAACCCAAATGAAACAATGGGCAAAGAATTATCCAAAGAAGATATACAAATGTTCATAAGCACATGAATAGATGTTCAGCATCATTAATCATTAGAGAAAGGAAAATAAAAACTGTAACATAGCATTTCAGACCCACTATAAAAAAAAGACAAATAATAATAAGTGTTGGTGGGGACACAGAAAAATTGGAATTTTTATGCATTGTTGGTGGGAATATAAAATGGTGCAGCCACTTTGGAAAACCATTTGGCAGTTCTCAAAAAATTAAATATAGAGAGACCACATTCCCCAGAAACTCCTAGTTAAATATCCAAATATCAAAGACAAATAAAATCATTTATCTGCATAAAAACTTCAACACAAATGTTCTTAGCACCATTATTAATAAAAGCCAAAAAGTTGAAACAACCCAAATCTTCATCAATTGATGAATAGGTAAACAAAATGTGGTATATCCATATGATAAAATATTATTTAGCCATGAAAAGGAATGAAATTCTTATATATGCTACAACATGGATATATCTTGAAAACATTACACTCAGTGAGAGAAGCCAGACACTAAAGGCCACATATTGCATGATTCAATTTATATGAAATGTCCGGAACAGACAAATCCATAGAGATAGAAAGTAGATGAGTGGTTGTCATGGCCTGGGGGAGGGGGAAGTGGGAAGTGACTGCTAATAGGTGTGGAGTTTCTTTTTGAGTTGATAAAAATGTTCCCAAATTAGATAATGCTGATGGCTCTTCAACCTTGTGAACACACTAAGAACTGTTAGATCAAAATATTAAAAGCATACATTTTATGGTATATGAAGTAAATCTCAAAACATATATAATGGCTGGCACAGTGACTCATGCCTGTAATCCCAGCACTTTGGGAGGCCAAGGCAGGTGGATCAGTTGAGGTCAGGAGTTCGAGACCAGCCTGGCTAACATGGTGAAACCCTGTTTCCACTAAAAGAACAAAAAATTAGCTGGGTGTGGTGGACTGTGCCTGTAACCCCAGCAACTTGGGAGGCTGAGGCAGGAGAATCGCTTGAACCCGGGAGGCGGAGGTTGCAGTGAGCCGAGATCTCACCACAGCACTTCAGCCTGGGCAACAAGAGCCAAGAGCAAAACTGTCTGAAAACAAACAAACAAACATATATATATATGACTATCTCAGGGCTTTGGGGAAAATAAGACAAAGAAAATCAGTGAACTAAGAAATGTTTAATTTATGAAATTTATTATATAAAATGATATTATGGTTGTGAAATTTACTTCCTCCATTTTTTATCCTCCTGCCTCCCTGATCTAAATGACTTATGGTGTAGATCAGTAGTTCTGAACTCTGGCTACGCACTTGTGCATTTTAGAACCACGAGGGAAACGTTTACAAAATGCAGTTCTTGGGTTTGAGCCATGGCCAATTAAATCTCTGGTTCTCTTCCCCACCCCAACACTGCCAATTTCTTTTATTAAAACTTCCCAAGTGATTACCATGTGCTGCCAAGACTGAGAGAATTATAGGGTAGACCAAGACCTGGGCAACACTGAGTCAGATTATGTGGGGATCCTTCAGCAAGTCTTTTCATTTGTTTCTTCTTAAGTCAGGTTTATTGAGATATAATTTATATGTATATTAAAACTTATACTTGTAAAATGTACAGTTCAATGAGTTTTGGCAAAGTATAAAGTCCTATGACAACCACCACGATCAAGATATACAACATTTCCAGTACTCCCCTAAATTTCTTTGTGTCCCTCTGCAACCAATCCCTTACCCCGTACCTTTGATGTATATACTAGAATGCTGAGCAACATTAAAAGCATGTCTTTTAAAGCAAATGTAAGAAAATGGAGAAAAAAGTTACTATATAAAGAACAAACAGCAGAAAAAATTCCCTATATAATATAATCTTAATTGTTTAATCTTGTTTTATGTATGTGCACAGATATTATATGTCCCTCCTTACATGAAAACATTTGTTGAAAAAAATTACTGGTTATTTCTGGTTGTGAAAATTATAGAAAATGTTAATTTTTTATATTTTATACATTTTCTGGTTAGTCTACAATAATAAGTTACTTTTATCATGAAAATAATGATATTTACAAAATAGCAACATATGGGCAAGTAATGCATGAAGAGCCTTCTAAGGATCGAAATGTCATCCCCTAGGTTCCGGGTCCCTAGCTGCAAATGCAGATTTCTAATTTCACACACCAGGTCATTGGCTCATAGCAACTGCTATTGCTAAAAGAGGTTTGGAATGAGAAGATATTGACTTCTACTGAGACGGATATCAAAATATATTGACCCAAGAGAAGGAAATATTGATGGGAAAAGAATCAAGGTCTTCCATTGCCTTGAAGGGAGTAATAAACCTTCTTTGCTGAATCCCACATTCTTTTCTCTGTTTTAACAGGCACACACATCTAAAGTCAAAGATGGCGCATCTCTGTAAGCACTATTAGAGATTTGAATTCAGTATCCATTACAAAGAATGAATAAGAAGAAAATGATCCTATGGGTGCATAATAAATATAATTTATGGTGCACGTGCGCACACACACACGCACACATACAGAGAGAGAAAACAGAGAGAGACAGAGCCAACACAAGATCTTGACCCTAGATGTCTGTTCAGCTTTGGTTTCAGTTCTTTTAGATTCAGCAGAATCCTAATTAAAGATACGAAGACATATCTTCCAGCCAGCTCAAACAGATCAAAACCAGCTGAGAGCAGCTCTAGGTCTCCAAACTAGACAACGGATTCAGGTTCCGTTAGAGCCAGCACATTGGCCTATTGGGTTTTGATGATTTCTTAGGATGAATACAATTAGAGATGACCACAGATGACTGAAGTTGGAATGCTTTCTCCTACATGTTTCTCAAATAAAATAAAACATAATAACATGTTGGTTGAACCATCATTAGAATCAGTGACTTTTTTCCGGGTTGTTCTGGAATGGGGTATATACTATTTGGACAAAATGAGTTGAAATTAGTTTCATGTTAAACTATTCCCCTAGTTTGAGTATAGGCTGTTGTATCATTTTTCCGTTTACATGTTACTAAGAAAAAAAAAAAAATCTGAATCCCTTAGAATGCTAGCAGCTCTAAAAAACAAATTCCTGATTCAAGAGGGTTCTGAAGTAGGAAAACTTGAGAAGTGGTTAATTCAGCAGGATAGCATCATCATAAAAAAATGGGATTTCTTCCATTTTCTGTTCCGACATCCTTGGTGTGTTTTCTTTGTCTTTGGCTAGCACCCCTTACGGTTGGTTATAAGGTGTCTGCCACAGTTCCAGGTGTTCTTTGTAGATGTGACAATATCCAATTCTTTTGAATTTTTTTGTTTTGTTTTGTTTTGAGACAGGGTCTCACTCTGTTGCCTAGGCTGGAGTCCAGAGTCATGTTCACAGCACCCTGCAGCCTTGACCTCCTGAGCTCAGGTGATCCTCCTACTTCAGCCTCGAGAGTAGCTGAGACTACAGGTTCACACCACTATGCCCAGCTAATTTTTGTGTATGTGTTTTGTGTTTGTTGTCGTGGGTTTTGTTGTTGTTGTTGTTGTTTGTTTGTTTTAAGACGGGGCTTCATCATGTTGCCCAAGCTGGTCTCAAAATCATGGGCTCAAGCAATCTGCCTACCTTGGCCTCCCAAAGTGCCAGGATGGCAGGTGTAAGCCACCACGCCTGGTCTTTTTTTTTTTTTTTTTTT
>NW_016804151.1:4172284-4212320 GCF_001698545.2 Rhinopithecus bieti
TTTTTTTTTTTTTTTTTTTTTTTGTTTGTTTCATTGCAAACTTGTCCTGAGGATCCTAAGTATTTTCCTGAACAAAGAGAGTTATCTCTCTAAGAAAAACTCTGAAGTCAGGTGTTAAAAAAGTAAACATTTCACATTGATTTGGGCGATTGTAGTGGGGAAATCTGAGCAGATCTCTTGGATGTGGAGATGGGATTGACTTCAAGAAGTCGGGGCTGCATGACCAGTGTCTGGAAAAGGGGAGGAGCATCATGTTTACCAGGGACTGAGAGGAGGCTGAGTTGGTTAAAACTGATGGTTTGGGCCAGGTGTGGTGGCTCACGCCTGTAATCCTAGCACTTTCGGAGGCCGAGGCAGGTGGACCACCTGAGGTCAGGAGTTCGAGGCCAGCCTGGGCAGCATGAAGAAACCCCGCCTCTACTAAAAAAATTAAAATTAGCCAGGTGTGGTGGTGGGTGCCTGTAATCCCAGCTACTCGAGAGGCTAAGACAGGAAAATCACTTGAACCTGGAGTTGGAGGTTGCAGTGAGCTGAGATCTCACCACTGCACTCCAGCCTGGGCAACAGAGTGAGACTCTGTCTCACAAAATAACTAAAAAATAAAAAACCTGATGGTTTGTATTTGTAAATAGCAGGGGAATAATTTGGATATGGAGGTGCATAGGAAGGGGCATGATGGGGCAGTTACAGAGAACTTTAGAAGCTTAATCCTGTAAGTGAGAGTTTCTGGACAGGGAACTCTTTGGGGCAGGGAAATGATATGATTAGATTTTGGAATTCAGGGAGAACATTTTGCCAGTAGTGATTGGGTAGGCTCTGTGGCAGACTTCAAGATGCCCATCAACCCCTATTCTTTCTTCCTTTTCTTTACTCAGAGCTCCTGAGGTTTAGTTGAACACAACCACTGTGCCAGCCTCTCTGGCAGCTCTATGTGCACACTGGCTAAATTCTGGCCAATGGGATGCAGGAGAAGTGATGTGTACCTTTTCTAGGGTTATCCAAAAAGTGCATAATTCTCTAATAGAAATAAATAAAGCTTCTTGGAGAAATGGCTGCTTTTAAAGGACTGGGTAGGAGAAGTGCAAGATAAGCCTGGAATATCTTGCTGTGCCAAAAGTAAAGAAACACTCAAAGAATGATGGGAGTGTGTTAAAAGCACACAGGAACCAGCTTGAAGGGTTCCCCCTGGCCAAATCTGGGGTAATTTGAGCAACAAAATAATGATAGTACAGGAATATAACCCATAGAATAAAAAAAAGAATATGAGTCACTTTGAATATAAAGTAATTGATAAAATAAAGGTGGGGAAAGAAAAATTAGTTTTTATAATAGAATTCTATCTAATAAACATAAAAGGAAAGATGAAATTAGGAAAATCATCATTTGGCAGCCACCATAGTAGTAATCATTCCAGGCAAGAATCAACAATGGATGTTAAAACTAGTGGGTGAAAATAGGAAAAGAAGCAGAATATTTACATGGTTTAAAAACATCATCCCACAATATACCTGTTAAATAAAAGGGGGCAAATATTTACTGTGGAGAAACCTGGCAGATATCACCCTAACCAAGTGGTCCAAGGTAACATCACCAACATGGGGACAGACTGCCATCAAGTGTCCCCTGGTGTGATGGATCAAAAGACACGCTTCTGCCGCTGCCTGCCAAAAATGCATTGCCTAAATCTAGGCCTGAAGAAACACCACACAAATGCAAACTGAGGACGTTCTTCAAAATAACTGACGTTTTCTCTTTAAGAAATGTTAAGGTCATGTAAGACAAAGACTGAAGAACTATTCCAATTTAAGGAAATTTTAAAGACAGGACAACCAAATGCAATTAATTATCCTGAATTGAATCCTGGGCCAGTAAATTATTCTTCTTTTGCTATAAAAGACATTAGAGAAACAATCAATGTAATTTGAATATAGTCTGTAAATTAGACAATAGTATTATGTCAATATCAATTCCTGACTTCGATCATTGTATTGAGGTTATGGGAGAGTATGCCCTTGTTGTTGGGAAACACCCCATACTGCAGTTTTTTAGACATAAGGGGGTAAAGAGATAAATCATGTCTTTAATTTGCTTTCAAATGTTTTTGGGGAAAATTATTAAGAGAGAATGAATGATAAAGCAAATATGATAAAATGCTAATGCTTGGAGAATGTGAGTGAAGGTTATACAGGGATTCTTTTAATATTCTTGCAATTTTTCTGCAAGTCTGAAGTAAGTATAAAAGTTTTGTTTTGTGTTTGTAAGGAATGAGCATGCACTTCCATCTGCCCTCATCCCTTTGCCCTTCCTATTGGCTGAGAGACGATGGCCCTAGAGCGTAGTGGGTGTGTGCTGTGGATGGCGGCACTTCCCTACCAGCCCTGGGCCACTGTCTTCTACTGTTATGTGAGAGAAATCATCTATGTTGTTAAGCCACTGCATTGGAGCGTCTCTTTGCTACAGCTACATGTCCTAACTAATACAGAGAACTAACTAATACCGACTGTAATAAGGAGAGGCTAGAAGAAGGTGGCTTCTTGGGAGCGTGGTGCACTGGTTTAGTTATTCCTATTGAAGGCATGGAAAATGGGGTCATGAAGAGAGTTGGTGAAGACCACTCATTTGGGGAGAATTGGTGAAAGGAAATTAAGAATAGGAGAGCACCTTGAGGGTGCAATAGAGTCTTAGGATCCTCTAGAAGAGATTTTCCCTTTTAAGGAGCAGAGAAAAAAGTCCAAGGGAGAAAAGAGATGTTTGGGAGTTGGGGAATTTTCTGGTGACCTTGGTTCATACCCCACTGGTCACCTCTGTGTATGGCTGGCCTGGATTCCAGGGCCAGATAGCAGAACTATTTATGGTTGTAAGTGAAGGGCAGAGAACTATGAACCCACCTGGACTGAGGTGGAGATGATCAAATATGATTTAGTGGGATACATAAGGAGAATTTAAAAATTACAATAATCATGGTAGCAGGTAATCTTTACCGAGTCCTCACTATGTCTTGGGACTAGTCTAAGTTCTTTACCCCATCTACTCATTTGAACCTCACAATAACCATAAGACACTCTTCCTATTTTACAGATGAGTAAGCTGAGCCACAAAGAAATTGTCAAAGGTCATTTGCAAGTAGCAGACACAAGCTTCAGATACAGGCAAGCTGACTCGGGGCACCCCTCCAATTTCTGGGGCCACTTTTGGTCCCCGTCTGTCCGTCTCCTTTCCCTCCAGCAGCATTTGATGCTGACATAGGTGAACTGGAAACATATGGTCTCCTTCATTTTGTTGTGGATCTGCACTCCAGAATCTACTTCCCACAGAGCAGGAGAGGGATGGGGTGTAAGGAAGGGCAGCAGGTGTCAGCCCATGCCCTATTGAAATGATTCTGGCTCATTGGAAGGATGAAGGCCTGTCCATCTGAGGGCAAAAGAGGAAGGGCAGCCAGAAAGGGGCACGACTATTCTTTCCTGGTTTTGGAACTCTTGTGCTGTTGGCATGTGGGAGGCATTTGGGATGGGGTGAGGGTCGGAGTGGACTTGTGGGACCGAATGTCCCCAGTCTGCTACTCCTGCCCCCACTTCAGAGCCCTGCCACTCACAAGTGTGAGACGATGGATGAAGGAGGAGGGAAGTCAGAAGAGCTTCTGTCCCTGAGGGTCTCCGCTCATTTCTTTCTGTGCTAAAGACTTTTTCCCATTTTGAAAGCAGTAGGCAATAAGTCCCAGAATGCCTGAAACAAGAAAAAGAGAAACTTTATAAATGCACTTTTGAACCCCAAGACCCAGCTCCTGGCCAGGAGACAGCAAACTCTTTTAATATCCTTATTCTGGATTCACTTAAATGGAAACAGCCTCCAGTATTTTTAGCTGCTGTGTAATCAAAGTGAAAAAGAAGAAGGAAATGTATATATTTTTCTTTCCTAGTTAGAATAAGAGAAGGAATTGCCCATTATCTTTTAGCAGAGTCCCTGCTGGGAAGGGAGGAAAACACCAGGAGTCTCCGTTTGCTCCTCCTCTGGCCTAGACAGGATTTAAACCCAGGGAGGGAAGCCAAGGAGAGACGAGAACGAGGGACGACCAGCAAGTACCAAGGTCTGCGGCAGGAGGAGACCAGCTCACAGGAGCAGCAGCATTGGAAGAGGCACCCAGCAGCCTCCCAGGTAAGAGTGCCAGTTGCCCAAGCTTTACTTACTGGAGGGAGGAAGGTGGCCAATGCGGATGAGCTCAAAAGTGGTGGCTCAGGTGCCTCCATTCCCGAGCCTGAAAATCTGGGCAGTGTAATTAGTCTCTTATCCACTCCACGAAGAGTTGAAATGAATTGGGAGGTACCTTTCAGGACCCATGTGCTGCGTCCTTAGTATTATACTCCAATCTCAGTCAGGGCTAAGCATAGTTATCTTCTTTCCTGGCCAGATGCAGTCTGTGTTGTATCAGTTTCTACCTGGAGTAACATTTTTGTATAAAATGTTTCCTTTAAGATGTTCCTTCTCATCTTTTTTTCTTTTTAACTTATTTACAATGTCAAAACTTTCTCTCTCTCTCTTTTTGGATAATTTAGTATTTGTTATATCTCATTATTCTTTTAAATCCTAAAACAGAATGGTTATTTTAGTTAGGATTAGGAAGCTGGGATAACTTTCCCATTTTCTGGATTTTGTGTGAATCAGTTAAGGGGATGTTTGCAAACACATTTGAACAGTTTTGAAGTATATCCAGATGTTTAATTTTACAGGTTTTAATTATTATTTGTTTAGACGACAACTTCTCAAATCCCCATACTATTACCCTCACAATACCTCAAAGAAAACATTTCAAGATATCTCAAAAACTTGGCCAGGCACGGTGGCTCACGCCTGTAATCCCAGAACTTTGAGAGGCTGAGGTGGGCAGATCACGTGAGGCTGAGATTTCGAGACCAGCCTGACAAACATGGAGAAACCCCATCTCTACTAAAAATACAAAATATTAGCCGGGCGTGATGGCACATGCCTGTAATCCCAGCTACTCGGGAGGCTGAGGCAGGAGAATTGCTTGAACCCGGGAGGCGGAGGTTGCGGTGAGCCGAGATCGAACCATTGCACTCCAGCCTGGGCAACAAGAGCAAAACTCCGTCACAAAACAAAACAAAACAAAACAAACAAACAAACAAAAAACCACACTAGTTTTTGGAGGTCTTACTTTTTACTTATTTATTAATTTTGTGCTTGGGAGAGATCTGGGGAAGGATGGAGAAAGAATGAATGAGAACAGGCAGGGTTTCACTTAAAAGCATGAAACCTGTGTTGCTTATATAAGCATTAAAAGAAAAGAACAAGTTCCAACATAAAAGTAACAAACTACCCACATCTGGACACAGATTAGCCATAGTGCCTAAAATCCACTGGTTCTTGGAAAAGCTGAGGTGTCACCAAGGCATCAGATGGTACCTTGCTCGGTCAGGGCTACATATTGATAGCTGGCCTCTTGACATTCAGACATTTGTTGCAGACTCAGAATCAAGATGACAGTGTCAGACACAGGAAAAAATAGAGTATCAATACTGGTATCATTTTTCCTGGAGAGAAGGAAAGAAGGCACCTGGCATTCTTTCATACAACTCTAAGTACTGCTTTGTCCCCAATTTGTAGGCTGCGGCTGACTCCCGAAGGAGGGAAAATAGAACAAATTTCAAATCATCCTGTGGCTTCTGGTTTTCCAGTCCGGTGCTGCTCTGTGGTTTGAAATGTAGGGTGGGCAGAGCTCTGTTTCTGAGAAGATGCCTGAAGAAATTGTGCCCAGGCCCAGTGGAAACTTTTGTCCATTCACTGCTCATTCCAGAGCCTTGGCTCCTATAGGATCTGGATACAGACATGAGATCATGGTTTAGGTCCTGTAGCAGCATCTGGAGCCACCAGTCTGTGAGCTGAGGATGCTAAGATCTCAGGCCTGATCCCTGGATGGACAGGGACTTTGCTGTTTCTGCCACAGTGGACTCACTGCTAATGCTGCCCAGCCACCGTTTGAATCTGTGCCCAGCCCGTGTGAGTGGAACAGTGCAAATGCTTGGAAATTAGCAAACACTCTCCTCCTTGCTAGAAGGCTGGAACTTTAAAGTTACTTCAATATGTGGAAAAAAACCACAGCTAAAGAAAGAAATTGCAGAGTTTTTGTTTTGTTTTGTTTTAATCTGATGCCTCTCACACCCACGGATATTAGGGCTAATTGTATACAAAGTAATACTTAGTCATTCTGGAAACTGGCTGTTTGGTTGAATATGGGAGAGAAAGGTTCCTGAATTTAGGTCCTGGGTCTATTTTATCTTGTTATTGTGCACGACGTTGGTCCCACAAAAGCTAAAGGAAGTTCTTGCTGTGAAAAAGTGATTCATCCTCTGGGGGTAAGTGAACATCTTTGCCTGATGTTTAAGAGGCGATTTTAAAGTGTTTTGCCCAGAGCCTGGCATGTAATAAATGCATAGAAAATGGTAGCTACCATTATCATCACCCATTTAAGCCTTTACAAGGCAGATTAAGAGTCAGTTGTCAAAAGAAAACAAAATTAGCCTGTGGCACCCCTGAAAAAGTGATTGAGTGCTGAGGCTGGGTCAGGACACCATCCTTGATCTTTTCAAACCTCAGGTGGGTGGGCAGACTTGATGGGATGGCTCTTCAGGAAAAGGGTTCTAGCACGCTGGTGTGAGAGTCATCTCCAAGGACTTCCTGGGCACTCTCTGGGTGTCCCACAGAACTAGGAGAATGGGGGGACAGAGTGATGCCCAGAATGTGACCGTACTAAGCCCTATCACATAAAACCAAATTTCCGTTCTTGTCCACACCTAGCTGTCTTGTATCCTATCCTATATGCAGTGCTTGCACAGAGTTCAACGTCACAGAGACTAGAAATAAAAACGTTTGTATGTACTTGCTTCCCCTGGAGTTTAACCTAGGAGAGACAGACCTCCCTTGTATATCCATGTTCTTGGATCTGAAGGAGAAAGAGATACAGAGGTGAAATCTGTTGCCTAAGCCTCCAGTTCACGGTGAGTTGAACCAGGGTAGATTCCTCAGCCAGCTGAGAACTTGCTGTCCTGGACCAGGTTACTTGGGAAGTACAAGGAAGACCCCTGAGTCACCCAGGGCCTAAGCTGAAGATCATTAGCAAAATATGCCTAAGAGAGTTAAGAAAGCAGTGACAAGTTTGCCCGTGTTTGTGACATTGATGCATCCCTAGCCACTCATCTCCCTCATTTTCCTTCATAGTTTAATGATATCCACCCTGTTATTTGGGGACAGAATATCTTCTTAAGTGACTGTGCTAGAAATCCACGATGATACACTCTTTCTAAAACCCAAAGCAGTGCTTTCATTTTCTTGTGGTTAACTGTCAAGGCAGGATGAGATAATAAGGGAACCAGAGAAAGCCCTGAATTTAAGTATAAAGGTCTGTAACAGTGGCTAGAAATTGGCTACCTCTCTTCTTTGGCGTAAGTAGTATTTTTTTTCCTGACCCAGGGTGTGTGTCCTTCTTTGGGGAAAATGAGGTGACACAGAGACCATCCACCCCTGGGGTCCGAGAGGACCATCAGGATTCAGGGGCTATCCTCCTTCCTTGGCCAAGGCTTAGATGCCATCTGCCCCTGCAGACAGAAGTCTCCGTGCACTTTGGTGTTTCCTAGGAAGGGAATTCTCCAGCTTTTCATGAGAAGTGACTGGGACTTAACCTCCATATGAAGGAAATACAATTCATGTTCCCAGTGCATCATCCTTGGCACCACTCAGAGGAAGTACAGGCACAGGATTTAGTTATTGATTTATTAATTTTTAACTGAAAACCCAATTTATACCTTGGGTTTCTTTTATTTTCAGGAAAAATAGAGTATCAATACTGGTATCATTTTCCTGGAGAGAAGGAAAGAAGGCACTCTCTTAAAACACGTGGCAGAACGGAGGACATTTGGTGTTTTTGTTTGTTTATTTGTTTGTTTTTTATATATACAGGACATAGAGAGATAAAGAACACAGATGTGGGTAGTGGACAGACCTGGTGTATGATCCCAGCTCTGCTGCTTTTTAGCTGTGTGTCCTTTGGCAAATAACTTAACTTCTCTGAGGACCTGTCACAAAGAATGATATCAACTGACTCTCAGGATTTTGAGGATTAAATGAGGATAATTTTTATAGCGTTTGGCACAATGTCCGTTATCTAATAAGCACACACACACACACACAAATCCAGTGGCTATTACTATTTACTTCACAAAATATTACTTTCACAGGACTGTGCTATGAGGCTGGTGATACAGAGGGGATCAACACAGTCATGGCCATCTCTGTCATCTCTGAACTCACAAGGATGCCTGGGCTAGGAACATGCATACAGATTTGGTGGCTGTCAATATTTGGCTAGAAATTAAAGCCACGGGGTAGATGCAGATACCAAGAGAGAACACAACAGAAGCATAGAGCCCTGCAACATCTGAAGGCAGAAGTAGGGGGACCATCTGTGGTCAGTCATGTACCCCTCAAAGAGCCTTTCTGGTAAAAGCAATACAATGAAGCATTTGTTCCTGAGTCTAATGTATCCCTCCCTCCCAGCTTCCCACACCACCCAACACCTCTCCTGCAGTTAGAATTAAAGACATGACTAGCCTCTGTAAGACAATGATTCTTGGGGACAACTGGTTTTCTGTGGTTCCTGCATACACATTTCCTGCATGTAAATGCCCTTTGCTTCATGCATCCCTGAAGAATTTACCCAACTTTCCATGGGAAAATACCCCTCAGTAGAATAATCCTCCCTATTTGGAAATGTATCATCCTGCATTTTGCTCACAAAAATCTTCTGCCCTCTCTGCCCCCTCCCCACCGTCGCAGAGCTCAGCCTGTGGTTTGCTGTGCATACTGAAAGAGTTGATGAAGTCATCCTTCCCTTCTGCTGTTAAACAAGGAGTCTCTCTCCTGCCACGTGTTGAAGTGAGAGCCAGCAGGCTTCTATTCTTTCTCATTACTCTTGACAGAGTGTTAGGTTGAGGATTTCCCTTGCTCTCATCTCCTTTCGAACAATCAACCTACCCAGGAAAATCTGAGTGCAACTTTTGGAATCTGAGAGGCAGTAATTAATGAGGACATCTTGTTACAAATCAGAAGGACAGGCAACACCAAGGGCTCCAACAGGGACTTCTGGGGTTTCTCATATTCCAGGCTACAAAAACAAATGCTGTAGACCTGGGCTCTGGGCAGCCTTGCTGTGGTTTATGGCAAGAGTCCATGGCTTTTTTTTTTTTTGTTGCGTTCGTTGAGAACTTCTTCAGAAAACCATCTGCACTTCATTTGTGTCTCAGGCTGTGGGTGGGGGGTGGGATGGAAAGCATGGGCAGGGAAGTCTGCTTTTTCAGCCCTATTTTGCCCAGGAAGAAGATTTTGGATAGTGGAAACTCATATGCTGCCATGGACACAGTAGGTGCTTCAGAGATCAATATGAGTTGTTATTGGGGAATGGCAGAAATGCACAGGGGTTAATGGCTCCATTGCTGGAAACTGTGCACCTGGGGTTGCATCTGTGGCCGTGTGCTCATCAATTGCATAATCAGGACATGTTGCTCGATGCCACTGAGCCTCAGTTCCTATCCTGGGGATCAAGTGGAGAAAAGTGTGTGGCTTTTATCTTTGCAATGAACGTTTAAGGATGGCCATTGTGAAATATCATTATTTTTATCCTACACCTGCCTTCCAATTCATTCTCCTGGCTTCCCACTCCCTCCATCCTCTGACACAAATCTCAAGCAGCTTCCAGAGCTTTTCTGGTAGCTTTTGGTCTTAGAAGAGAATTGCTTTTATGAAGGAAGGCAAGTCCATTTCAGTATTGAGCCTCAGTCTGTCATCCAGGTCACATCTTTTCTTTCTCAGCTCAGACCTGACGCTGGAACCTGCAGAGAAGCTGGAGGGAAGGGGCTTGGTGCTTTCCTCCCTCCATTTCTCTCTCCCTAACATGCATGGCTGCTTCTGGCTTCACCAGGTTGCTGCTGCCTGGGGCAAGGTGGGAATTAGAAAAGAAGAAGAGGCATTTTTACTTTACTGGGGCTGTTGTGGTTCCCTTCGTTGGATGCCCTTGTTATGGCGAATGCTCCCAGTGCTGGGCCACCCCTCCTTTGTGGGGAGCTTCTGTGGGATCTTTAGATATTCCCCTTCCCACCCACTGAGCATGTCCTCCTGCAGTCGCCCCCTTGGGGTGGCACACTCCTGCTGAACGGTGGACATGCACCTCAGCTCGGGCCCTCAACTGCCCTCTTGGCAGCTCTAACATGCCTCATTTCTGTGACATCAACTTGGCCTTGCCAAAGTCTGAGTTTCAGGCCTCTCACACTGCAGCCCCCTTCCTCTGTCTGCCATGCAGCCTGTTCCAGCCACGCTTCCCTCTGTGAATTCCTCTGGGCCAGAATCAGGCACTGGTCTCTTTGCCTGCCACTCCACCTAATTCACCCCGACCTCACCCCCAAACCCCAAACCTCCAGTAGCACACTCTCTTTGAAATGTGTGGGCACTGCCAGGTGCGGTGGCTCATGGTGGGGAGCTGAGGTGGACAGACTGCTTGAGCCCAGGAGTTCGAGACCAGGTTGGGCAACATGGTGAAACCCCATCTCTACAAAAAACCCACAAAAATTAGCCAGGCACAGTGACATATACCTGTAGTCCCAGCTACTCAGGAGACTGAGGTGGGAGGATCACTGGAGCCCAGGAGGTGGATGTTGCAGTAAGCCGTAATTGCGCCAATGCACTCCAGCTTGGGTGACAGAATGGGACCCTGTCTCAAAAAAAAAAAAAAAAAAAAAAAAAAAGAGAGAGAAAAGGAAAGAAATGTGCAGGCACTTATTACCCATAGTCCAAGTTGCAAGACAGCAAGAAGTGTCCCATTGACTATTTCATTCCATCTGCTGGGTGTTGAGTCCAGTGCCTGAAATGCACTCAGTGCTCAGAAGAAGTGAGCTCTTATTATTATCAACAATACATGCTTTTGGTGATAGGAAGAGCCAAGAAGGAGTGGGAGGGCAAAGGGGTAATACAAAGAAAATCTCTTCATAGGTACTATTCTGTTTAATTCACAGTGGTGGCACATCCCTTGGGTACAACATGTATAACAGATGAAAGCATTGCATAGGGACATGTATCTAACTGCTCTCTTTTGTCATTTGTATCAGAACGTCATACTGACGCAGAGCAAGCATAGGCTTACAATCAGATGGGTCTGCGTTTGAATCCTGGCTCTGCCACTTTTAGTTGGGCACCCGCTGGCAAATGACTTTACCTCTCAGATCTGGTTTCCTTACCTTTTGAGTGAGGAGAGGAACACTGAGCTTACATGGCAGCTCTGGGGATTAATTACACGGATTAATGCACCTAGCCAATGCCTAGCACGTAGCAGCAACTCAATAAATAACATTTAGCATCTAATACTATTGAGATTCTTCCTCTTCTTTTATTCTCCCAGGGCTCTTTGCCCCCTGTTTCCTCAACTTCCTGATACTAAATGAATTATGACTATTAAAAGTAAAATATTTTACATATTACCAGAATTTGGCTTAGTGGCTAGAAATATTTCTTCCTTTTATGATCAATATAGTTGAAAGATGCCTTTCAACCTAGGCGTTATTATTATTATTATTATTAGAGATTGAGTCTTGCTCTGTTGCCCAGGCTGGAGTGTAGTGGCACGATCTCAGCTCACTGCAGCCTCTGCCTCCCGGGTTTAAGCGATTCTGTATCTCAGCCTCCTGAGAAGCTGGGATTACAGGAGTGCACTGCCACATTCTGGCTAATTTTTGTGTTTTTAGCAGAGAAAGAGTTTCACCATGTTGGCCAGGCTGGACTTGAACTCCTGGCCTCAAGCGATCTGCCCGCCTTGGCCTCCCAAAGTGTTGGGATTACAGGCGTGAGCCACCATGCCTGGCCAGCATTATTCTTTATAGTAAAAAACATAAGGAAGAAAAGGAAGTCACATTCAGTACTTGATTGAAAACAAAATAAATCTCAAAATATTGACTGAGCCCTCCTCACGTGCCAGACATGGTGCTCACTGCTGTCCACATCCAAGAGGGGTGATGTGCTGTCATTCCCACGTTACAGACGAGGAGGCGGAGGCTCAGGATGAGGAGCACTTTTAGAGATGCACATCCTAGAGCCTGTCTGAGGTGCCTTTCCATACAGGCAGAGAGAGCCTGGGCTCAAGCAAAACACAGACCACAGGAAAGGACTGTGTTTCCTGACTTCAAACTTTGGCATAAATAATTGCAGGTCTTAGGTTGGTTACAGAAACCCATTGTCAAGAGACAGCTCTGCAGATCAGTTTCTAGATAACTGCTGCTACGCAAGGCCAACTGGGATGTGTCATGTGACTGAGGTTCCTGTGAGCAAAATGCGAGGTGAAAGTGGGGTCTCTTGTGGTCTGTCCTGCCTCAACTTGTTAGTGTGCAAAGAATGGGACATCCCAGATGGGGGTTGGGGGCGCAAGGGGAAATGGCTGGAGAGAGGAGTTATTCTGCCCATTGACAGTGGTGAAGACACCACCTCCTGGTGAGGGAGGAGGCAAAACCTAAACGCCAGCCCCATCTCAGGTCATCTGCTTGACTGACCAACCGGGCCACCCATGCACGGATAGATTTGAGAAACAGTGACCAAACCTCTCAGCATGTGTGGTTGTGCTCCTGCCCCAGGAGGGCCCCAAGATGAATCAGTCCTGTCCTTAACAGGCTCACAGCCTAGTGGGGAGACAAGCTGCATACAAGAGTAACTGTAATACCAGGTCAACACTCAAGAGACCAGCAGTGAGGGACAGGTCCATTTCTCTGAATGCTTAGCAGAAGCGAGGCTAGTCTCTAGCTGGATGAGGCAGGGGGACAGGAGAGAAGACTTTGTGGAGCAGGTAATTTTATTAGAAATTCTTATATTTTACTGGTACACAAGTGGGTGTCATGAGCAGGACGCTGGCCCTGCAGTCAGTGGACTTAAGTCTGAGTACAGGTTCTGCTCTTCCTGGCTGTGGGACTCAGGACAACTTGCTCAGCTTCCTCATCTGTGCAAAGCAGCATGGTATTGTGGGGATGAGCGTGGACTCTGGGGTCAGATTGCCTGGGTTCAAATCCTGGTTGGCAAGTCATTTAAAGTAGTAGTGCTTCCATATCCATATCTATAAGATGGGGGTAATCATAGTATATTCCACAAACAATTGTGAGAATGGAATGAGTTAATAAATGTGAAACACTTAGAACATTTAGAATAGTGCCTATCACACAGCAAGTGCTCTATGTGCAGCTCTTATTGTTGATGTTGTTAAGAGGGAGGATAATATTAGGGTTGCTGTAAAGATCCAGAATTAGGGGGATCAAAGCGTGACACACAATAGGCTGTCAACATAAGAGAGCTGCTCTTCATATTAGTAAGTGCAGGTGAGCCTAGAATGAGAGGTGAAGAGAAGGGCATCCTGGGCAGTGTGAACAATAAGCAAAGACAGGAGGCAGGAATATGCAATCTGTGAGGCAGGAACAGAAAGTAATTTGGTTTGGATCCTTGGGAGAAATAGAATGAGTTCTTCCTGCTGGTTTCTCAGCTTCCTGTGGGCTCTTAGAATCTGGTAAAAAAAGCCAGCTTCCCTCAGCACATCTCCATGGCTTTCTTTTGCAATGTTTCTAAATACAGGCATCCTGGAGGGTCTGCTCCCTGTCTTTCCAAGGATGAGTCTCCAGGAGATGTTCCGCTTCCCCTTGGGGCTCCTGCTTGGCTCTGTGCTCCTGGTGGCTTCCGCCCCAGCAACTCTGGAGCCTCCCAGCTGCAGCAACAAGGAGCAACAGGTCACTGTCAGCCACACCTACAAGATCGATGTGCCCAAGTCTGCCTTGGTTCAGGTGGAGGCTGACCCTCAGCCCGTCAGTGACGATGGGGCTTCACTCTTGGCCCTGGGTGAGGCTGGGGAGGAACAGAACATCGTCTTCAGGCACAACATCCGCCTTCAGACGCCACAGAAGGACTGCGAGTTGGCAGGCAGTGTCCAGGACCTCCTGGCCCGGGTGAAAAAGCTGGAGGAAGAGATGGTGGAGATGAAGGAACAGTATAGTGCCCAGCGCTGCTGCCAGGGAGCTACTGGTGAGCTCACCACCTGGTATTCATTCAACAAACATTTGATGAGCACCTATTATGTGCCAGGGGTTCCACTAGCCTCATGAGCACTTTGTGACTCTGGCATGCTCCTACTTCTCATTCTAGGATTTCTCTAGGGGGCCCATCCCTGCTATTTATTCATTTATTCACTGGTACTAGCTCCAGGGAGCATCTGGAAGCTGAGCAGGGAGGGACCAGCATCTCTTGCAGAGAGTCTAGACTCCTGGCCTATTGCTTCCAGATGGGAATGCTTCTAGGGGCTGTCATGCCTGTGAATCAAAGCTCTATTCAAAGAGGAAGCGATGAGATACACAGGAAAGATAGGGCCTTGGAGCTAGACAGGACAGTTTACAAATCCCAGTTCTACCACTTTTTAGCTGTGTGACTTTGGGCAAATCCCTTACGTTTCCTCAACTGTCCAACAAGGATAATTCTATCAACTAGTATAGTTCTGAGAACTAGAGATGATGCATAGAAGATTCCTGGTCCTTAGTGGAATTTACAAATCAGTAAATTATAATTATCTTATTAGTAAATAATTACAATTACAATTGTAAAATAATTACAATTTAATTTTCCAAATAATGAAGGTTCTGCCCCCACCCATCCCCCGTCACTTTTAAACATAAACTGCCCAGGCTGATCCAATGATAATGAACAGTACTTTGGCATAGGATTTCATGCCTGAAGGAATTGCTACGGTTAAGAGCACCTTAACCTTCAGATCCAGATACAGAACTCGGCCAGGGACACTGCCATGAATAACCAGCATGGACTTGCCTCTGAGGAGCCCCCACTTTGGAAGCGTTTTTAGGAAGGAGAGAAGGTGTTCTGAGAAGCAGAAGGTGGGCCACAGAGGAGATTGCACTGACCGGTCTGCCCTCCAGCTGCCTCTTGCTGTGTAGGGTCAGAGAGGGGAGCCTGGTTAATTCCCTTCTCCACAGTACCCATAGTTAAGAGTAGGCTATTTTGTGGCTTCTGCAGTTTCGTTTTTCCAGGCTTCAATCTGGACTCATTTCACAAGGTCCCAGCCTTGCTAGTTCCAGCAAACTCCAACCTGCCTGGATCTCACTTTCCCCCAGGAGTCCTGCCCCACAGTGACAGCTGGCCAGGGTGGAGCATTTAAGGCCCCTCCATAGGAAGGCACTAAATAATGACCACCATGTAGAGAGGAAGGAACAGGGGGAATTCACATGGGAAGGAAAAGGAAAGAAGGGTGGGTCCTGCAGCCTTTGCAGGCAGAGAAAGGAGGAGACGTTTGCAGATGTCACAGATTAGAAAGCCTGGCCCAGGCTGGAAAGGGCCAACACCTTTTCTACCTTGTGGAGCTCCCCCATCCTCCAAAAAAGAGCCGTGCAAGACCCAGAATCACCAGACCCTTAAGAGTGGGGCTAGTGATTTCTGGGTCTTGTGTGGCTGATCTCAAAGGAAGGAGATCCCCTCACACAACCCTTCAACCCAGCCTACTGTTCTACCTCTCCCTCCCAGATCTGAGCCGCCGCTGCAGCGGCCACGGGACCTTCTCCCTGGAAACCTGCAGCTGCCACTGCGAGGAGGGCAGGGAGGGCCCCGCCTGCGAGCAGCTGGCTTGCCCCGGGGCGTGCAGCGGCCACGGGCGTTGCGTGGACGGGCGCTGCCTGTGCCACGAGCCCTACGTGGGTGCCGACTGCGGCTACCCGGCCTGCCCTGAGAACTGCAGCGGGCACGGCGAGTGCGTGCGCGGCGTGTGCCAGTGCCACGAAGACTTCACGTCTGAGGACTGCAGCGAGCGACGCTGTCCAGGCGACTGCAGCGGCCACGGCTTCTGCGACACGGGCGAGTGCTACTGCGAGGAGGGCTTCACAGGCCTGGACTGTGCCCAGGGTGAGAGCGGAGATGTGCCCTTGGGCCGCCGGACTCTTCTTTCCAATGCAGCATTTAACTGTCAATTACACGTTGTTCCCTTTGGGAGTGTCTTCCTTTAGCCTACCCAGATTACTGAGTCCCAATCCCAGAGTTTCTGATTCTGCGATGGGGCCTAAGAATTTGCATTTCTAACAAGTTCCCAGGTGATGCTGATGCTGCTGGTTTGAGGCCCTAACCTTGAGGACCGCTGGTCTTGTGATCTAATGGCTGTGTGTGAGTGTGTGCGTGCGGTGAGGGGGTTAGTATTAATTACCTGTCGTTCGGATAATAACTTCTGCGGGTCAGGAATGGCGCCTTACACTGGTCTGCCTCCTGCACACCCACCCTTATAGTGCTCAGGGAATACTGACTGGGTCTGGATTGCCTCCCTTGCTCACCCTCTCTTCCCTGTCTTCCCTGTTCCTGTTCTGCCTGCAGTGGTTGCCCCACAGGGCCTGCAGCTGCTCAAGAGCACGGAGGATTCTCTGCTGGTGAGCTGGGAGCCCTCCAGCCAGGTGGATCACTATTTCCTCAACTACTACCCCCTGGGGAAGGAGCTCTCTGGGAAGCAGATCCGAGTGCCCAAGGAGCAGCACAGCTACGAGATTCTCGGTTTGCTGCCTGGAACCAAGTACATAGTCACCCTGCGTAACGTCAAGAAAGACATTTTTAGCAGCCCACAGCATCTGCTTGCCACCACAGGTGAGGAAGCCACCTGATGCCCCAGGGTTCCCAGGAGAGGCCCCATTCTAAATGTTTTCTTTCATTATTCCCACAAATACCCGTCAGGCAGTTGCCTTGACTTGAAGTTTGAAAAACACAGCTGCCACAATCCTAGGTTCTGAAGAGTCCCAGTTCTCTCTCTTCTTTCCTTGCTCCCTGATTACTGGGTCCTCTAAGCCCATGAAGACCTGCTAGATGGGGGATCATGGGGTCTTCTCTGTCCCTGAGATTAGTAGGGTCTGCACCTTCTCATAAGCAGTCAAAGGGTAGACCTGCATCCCCAGTCCCTCACTGAACCCCCAGAGCCATTCAGAAAGTTCAAGTCGGTATGGATGAGAGGCTGCTGAAGCCACCTGTATCAGTTAGATTCATCTCGGTGGGAAAGACACGACACCAATGGGGTAATTTAAATTTCAAAGTTTAACTAACAAGTTGTTCACAAAGGTGTGGGTGGGGGTTGGATAGTGAAACACGAAGACCTGCATCAATAAGGATACACTCCTGCCTGAAGGGGCAAGGGATAGACGTTGGTACTTGGATCCAGAGAGAACTGTAGAAAAGAGCTGCCTGGTGGGATGGTTTTGGTAGAGGGATGCAGGCAATCCACCGTGTCTCCACAGAATTCTGTCTTCTGCCCTCTGATCTGCTGATGATTCCTGCTCGCTGAACCTGGAAGCCAGAGGGTCAGGGAAAATGGCTGACTCAATTCACAGAGATCATAGCCTGGGGTACAGAACAAGATGGAGGATGGTGGAGGCTTGGTATGGAGAAACAGAACCTCCTGTGCACCAGCAAATGCCACCAGAATGTTTAGAAGGATAAGCATCACTGCTTACTCTTTAAACATTCTTGTTTCCTTGTGAACATTCTTAAAGCAGCTTAGATCTTCAAGGATTTGGAGAAACGTAGTTGGTTGAATGACTGAATCATTCCTTCACGCAGTACATTTTTATTGAACACTTACCATTTGTCAGGCACTGTTCTAGGTACTGATAAAAATGTACTGCCTCCATCCTGCCCTAAACTTCTAGGGAAATATCTAGGAAGATACAGATGGATGGAACTTTGGCATGCAGTTGTGTTTGCAGAGACATCAAGCTGCCTGTCCTTTTTGGCGGTGGGACTAGGGTGAAGGTGGGGATGGGTCAGTGTTGGAAAGGACTGTGAGAGACTTGGTCATCATGAGGGCACCACATGTGATTGCCTTTGTCAGTGCCCTCAAGCTAAAGACCCCCAGGAGCACCCCTGTAGTTAAACAACTTGGGTGTCTTGATTGTTCTAGCATGGATGACTGCACACTATGGGAGACCACAGGGGTGTCTCAGTAGACAGTGTTGGAAAGGACTGGTTAGAGAATTTGGGCCTGTGTTATGTAATTTGGGGGAAGGTGTAAGGAAGCAGGGATTGGGTGCTGTCAAGAAGTGGGGAGAACCTCTCCCCTCTGACAGGCTAAAGTTGGTGATTGTAACAGAAGTGGTCATTACTCATAGTAGTCTGGAGAGTGGGTGTTTAGCTATTTGTGTGGTTGGGACAATGGTCATATTTTTGTCTGTGTTCAGAGTTGATCATGGAAGGGTCTTGCTTTTGTCTTGATCTACATGGTCAAGAGTGACCTGACAGTGATGTCCTGTGAAGTGGTTTATGTTCAATAGGAGACACCAAGTCCTCACTGCGAGAGCCAGGCCTGCTGTGGCTGGCAGACTCTGCTTTTCTCTTTTTCCCTATTTTGTCTATGGCTACCTCTGGTACAGCTAGCACTATGTCCAAAGCCTCCCCAGTGCAGCATAGAGATGTCTGTTCTGAAAGTCCTAGCAACTCGTCGCGACATCTTGCTCTCGGGATTTGTAAAATTCTGCTAGTGTGAAGTTTCTCTTTCCTTCTAATCTGATTCAGCTTAAACACATTCTTATTTGCTCCTCAGGGGAGCCTAAGACAAGAGGTATTCATCCCCACCATAATCGGGAACATTCTCATTAAGTCCTTGCTTTTTCATTTGTGACTCCCTCCCAATTCTTTTACACCATGTGGGAACTCTTCTATAAGCCTCAAGTCACGTTTATTACTTGCCTCTTGACCTGTCCTTCAGGGAATTCCATCTTTAATGGAAGTCTAAAAACAGCACCTGGCAGATGGAAGCCCGTGGGTGAGAGGAAAAGCTTCAGAGAAAAGGCTCTGTGAGGCTATTTATCCATAACTGAGTGAATCGGGGATGTTCAGAGCCCGGGAACCTTGAGATCACTGAGTTCACACCTGGCCTGATGCACTAATTCTCTGTCCTGCATCATCCATCAGTTGGCTTGGGTGGAGATACCTCCAGGGAGGTGAAGGTGGGGGCGTGACTGATGAAGAGGGGAAGCCTGAGAACTGGGAGGGCCTTGGCTTTTCTGTTCCAAGCTTAGAAGGCCAGGCTCCCTCAGCCTGGGATGTGGCTGTTGGAATTCAAACTGCTTCTCAAAGATCCCAGTCCTCCCATCCCCTAGGAAAGCTCTCCCCTTAGAGCCATAGCAATGAGCCATTCCTTTGTATTAATCACTGTAATTTCATGTTTTTTTTTTCTGAGTAGAAGAGTAAACATTTAGCCGTTAATACTTCACTATAAATAAATATATGCAATAACTCTCTTCCTTCACAGGACAGACAGATTGGGCAGCATGAGAATACCAGGTACCTGATGGAAGTGCTAAAATTTGGTAGAAAGAGCAGGAAGGACACTCAGATGGACCTAGTTAAAATTCACCCACTTTATAGTTTTGCCTAGGGTTCATCCTTAGAGGAGAATCTGAGAGGCAAGGGCTGCAATTTGGGAGATGAAGGAAGGAGCTTGTTGGATCATCAATGTTGTTCTCAAGAAAGTTTGAAATGGATTCTCTCCACTTTCCATGGAAGTGCCTGAGCTTCTTATCCTGAGGTCGTCTTAGAGGGCAGGGGCTCTGCAGCTGAAGAGTGGGCCGTTAGTTCAGGGCTATAGCTGTCTGAGCTCTGGACTGAGTGATTTGGGTGGCCAGCCTGAGAGGTACAGTCTGGGCTTGACCAAAGTCAATGTGGACAGGGAAGACCACATGGCCTCTGGTGGGATGGGGAAGTGGAGGCTTTCCCAAAAGACAGTCTGTCTGTGGAGTATGTGAAAAAGAGCAGCTTGGTAGCTCAAAGACACCTGTTAAGAACTGTGTCCTGGGACTGAAGCCAGCTCTTGAGATGTCAAGAAAGGGAGCTGACTTGATAACCAACAGCCTGTCACAGAATCTCAGAACCTCTGCTCTTCACCACTTTCTCTTGCCTCCCTCACCCCTGCCCTAGACCTTGCTGCGCTTGGCACTGCGTGGGTGACAGAGGAGACTGAGCACTCCCTCGACGTGGAGTGGGAAAACCCCTCGACCGAGGTGGACTACTACAAGCTGCGATACGGCCCCATGACAGGGCAGGAGATAACTGAGGTCACTGTGCCGAAGAGCAATGACCCCAAGAGCCGATATGACATCACTGGTAAGAGCCATCACTGGAGTGTGGGGTGTTTGCTGTAGATGCAGAGGTGGGGATAGTGTGTGCAGAGAGCACTGGCATCTGCACTGCTCAAGTGTGCACAGAGAGTCCAGGGGCCTTAGGAATCACACTTGAATCTGATCCTTGAATCTGCCAGATGTAAGCCCACCCGGGAGGCCTGTAGACTCTGTCCCAGCATTCCAGAACTCGATCCCAGAGCACCTTGTCAACAGATTATATTTGTGAGATGTTCTCCAAGTCAGCAAACTCTCTTGAATACCCTGTCTGTGTCTCAGAATGGATTTGATGGTGTATAGATATTCCTTTTGGAGGAACTTGTGTATTTGGGTGTTGCGGGCAGGAGGGGAGAGAAAGAGAGAGAGAGAGAGAGAGAGAGAGAGAGAGAGAGAGAAACTGAGATTGGTTTGTTGAGCATGATGCACAGAAGGGGTTGTGTTGGGAGGCGTGGAGGAGGGCAGGGTGCAGTGAGCAGGGATGGCTCCCTGTTTCAGATTTCTGAGCTAATGCTGCCAAGAGCTGGAGCTCAAATGGCTGCTAAGGAGACAAGGCTGCAGGGATGGATCAAGTTTGGCAGTGCCTGAAGTTTGTACAATTCCAGGGCTCTTTTTTAAGAAAAGTAATACACAATCATGAATACCCAATCAGGTACAAGGCCTTGGAATGGACCCACGAAAGTGTGGGGTTTATTAGCTTCCTAGTGAATTCCCTCCTGGAGCCTTGTTCTGCTGTCCACTCCTTGAGTTCTGTGTTGACAGGACATTTTGGGGTTCTTAGTGTTTGCGGAGTGAAGAATGAGGGTGTGTGCCTCACACAAGCTGCTGTTTGTCTGCCTTTTACCATTAGAGTCTGAATATTTGTGCCCAAGGAACAATAATTCTAGTTGCTTCTACAGAGAAATAATTTTTTTTTTTTTTAAAGGGCTGAGCATAGTGGCTCACGCCTGTGGTCCCAGCTACTTAAGAGGCTGAGGTAGGAGGATCCTTTGAGCCTAGGAGGTTGAGGTTACCATGAGCCGTGTTTGCACCACTGCACTCTAGCCTGAGTGACACAGTGAGGCCCTGTCTCTAATAAATAAATAGGAAAAAATTAGGCTAAATATTACATTGAGAAGGAGTGATACTTTGGAAGGAAAAGGGATGCTGGGAGCAGAAACACATTTGGACCTATAAATAAAATTGGGAAATAAGTGCTAGGTGGCCCAATGAAGAACCAGAGAGCATTTGAAATGCATTTCAATTGGCGTCTTCTCATTTGCTCTGATGCCCTACTCCTGTCCCCAGCCAGTAAGCCTCCTCAGTGACTCCTCATGTTCCACTGCTCCTGCGGGGCTTTATTTGCCGCCTGCGGGGCTTTATTTGCCGCCTGCAGATACAGATTCGTCTTTGGAGGAGGAAGCATAACCCCTCATCTTCCCTCATGGGAGAAATCCTGGGGAGGAGCCGTGCTGGGGAGAGGGGTCTGGAGCCTGCACTCATGTCCCGCACTGCCTGCTTGTTTCCAGGTCTGCACCCGGGGACCGAATATAAGATCACAGTGGTGCCCATGCGAGGAATGCTGGAAGGCAAGCCGATCCTCCTGAATGGCAGGACAGGTAAGAGCTACTTGGAGGCACTATGGACGTTTAATCATGTTTGCATTCTCACATTTTTCTTTGCTGACTCCTCTCTGGATAAGAATTGTGGGATTTTCAGACAGGCGGGGTGGCTCACGTCTATAATCCCAGTACTTTGGGAGGCCAAGGTGGGCGGATCACCTGATGTCGGGAGTTCAAGACCAGCCTGACCAACGTGGAGAAACCCTGTCTCTACTAAAAATACAAAATTAGTTGGGCATGGTGGCGCATGCCTGTAATCCCAGCTACTTGGAGACTGAGGCAGGAGAATTGCTTGAGCCTGGGAGGCAGAGGTTGTGGTGAGCCGAGATCGTGCCATTGCACCCCAGCCTGGGCAACAAGAGTGAAAGTCCATCTCAAAAAAAAAAAAAATTCTGGGATTTGCATGTAGAGAGAGTCTATCCCTTTATTACTGATGTCTATTTTTAGGCAGGGAAAGGGATGCAAACTTTTCATATTTCAAATTTTTCTTGCCATTGAAAATCTCTCCCAGGGTCTTGGAGTCAAAGGACAAGACCGTATCTGACACCCTTCTGCTTATTTTAATAGCTTCTATCGCTGTATTGTTTTTAAGTCATTTATTATCTAGGATATAGGCACATAGCTCCTTTTTCCCTAAAGACAAGTGATCTATAATTTTCTTCTTGCCACATCTGTGTTTTTTCTTGATGACCACACTTAGTAGACTCCTCTAAAATGTCAAAAGATAATAAAAACCCTCACATGGGAATAGCGGTATGTTGTCATCTGTGTATTCAGAAAATATATAGTGATAAAAGGTTACAAATCAGTCATATTTGACAATAAGTTTGTAATTCATTAATCAGAACAATTTGAAAACATGGTACGCATACACACGAGACATCCTAGGTAACTTTTAGTTTTTGAACAATAATTGATTCCATATTAAATTGTGAACTTCCTCATTAACTCTGTGCTCCTGCCTTCCCCATGCTGGAAACCCGTGATCTAGAACATAGCGCCACTTGGGGAGATCAATCCTTGGAGCTGGTAAAGAAGGAGTCTTTGAGTTTTGAGTCTTTCTTGAAAAGTTTTTTAGTTCTTTCCAATTCAGTCCTGGAAATAGCTGGTTATGGTGGAGAGAATAAGGGGTGAGATGCTGTGAGAATTGAATTCACTATTTCAGCTGCCTAACAGATTGCTTATATGCAGTATGAAAGAGTTGGGCAATTATAGTGGAGAACATATAACTTAATTTACAAACTAGACAATGTGGACTGTACAGCCTGCTTGAATAGTGGACTAGTGAACTGTTTTAATGAGCTGGAAAATGGTAAGTACTCCTGTGCCTCCAGTGGCATTCCCTGTAGCTGTGAATTAATTGAGAGCTTACTGAGTGCCAGGCATTATAATCACTACACACTTTTTATGAATATCTCATTTAGTTCTCACAGCAATCCAATGAAGTAGATACTATTATTATTTCTCTGCCATATATAAGAAAACTGGAGAAGGTAAGCTCAAGATTGCCCAGCCAGGAAAGGACAGAGCTGGGATTTGAACCCAGGATACCCAAGTGTAAGCCTTTGGGCTTAGCTACTGTAAAGCAAAAAGTATCTGAGATAGGCCTTAATCAACTTAGAAGTTTATTTTTCTAAGGTTAAGGAAGGACATGCCTGGGAGAAAGAAACATGGAATCACAGAAACAATCTATGGTCTGTACCTTTCTCCAGAGATGATTTTGAGGGCTTCAGTATTTAAATGGGAAAAGTGGGCTGGAAAGGAAATAGGGAGGGTATGTTAACTCCCATGTTGGAAGAGAAAAGGAGCAGGTAGGGGGATAGTCAATTGTGTGTTGAGTAAATTTGCACTTTTCATAGGATAAGGTGAACACGGAGTAGCTACGTGTGGAGATATTTAACCTTTTATCTGTAGCCTGTGTAGGAACAAAAGGAAAGGCAGCTTCTTGCATAACTCAGCTTTCAGCTTTATTTTTTCCTCTTGGCACAGTGATTTGGGGTCCCGAGTTTTTTATTTTCCTTTCACGTTACAAAGCTAAAGTGCTTCCCACTTTTACCCTCCTGTAAGAGATAAACACTTTTTCTTCTCTTACACAGTCAACACAACACAGAACATTTCACTTCTGGAAGTGATTTTTCCCCATATACCAGGGAGTTTTCCATCAGACACCAACTGGGTGTTCTATAATTCAATTCATATGTGACATTCCTCCCTGGAAATAGCATCAGATCCCACAAGTTAAGGGCCCAGACCACAAGACTTTCCTCACTTCAGATGCCTGTCACAGTCCCCAGGTTATGACCTGTACTTCTGACCATTTGGCTATAAATTGGGGGTTTTTATGACTCCCTTCTTTAGGTTCCATTAATTTGCTAGAACGGCTCATAGAACGCAGGGAAACACTTTACTTACATTTACTTATTTATTATAATAAAGAATATTACAAAGATCCAGGTGAAGAACCAGATGGAAGAGATGCATAGGTCAAGGTATGTGCTTCCATGGCCTCTGTGGGTGTGCCACCCTCCCCAAACCTCCACATGTTCAGCAACCAGGATGCTCTCTGAACCCAGTCCTTTTGGGTTTTCATGGAGACCTCATTATATAGGAATGATTGATTACATCATTGACCACTGGTGATTAACTCAACCTTTAGCAACTGTGAGTGCCTCTCTCCTCCCCCTTGTTAGCAGCGTGGGCAGGTGGGGCTGGATGTTCCAATCCCCTAATCACAAGGTTGGTTCCCTGGCAACCACCTCCTTTCTAAGGCTATCCAGGAGCACCCTCCAACCCCTTACAGCAGTCATCTCATTAACATACAAAAGACACCTCACTTTGGAGATTCCAAGGCTTTTAGGAGCTGTGTGCCAGGAATCAGGGAACCAAGACCAAATGTGTTTCTTGTTATAAATCATAATACCACACCTCCCATCCTTCTTGCCCATTATTTCTGGTTAATTTTCATACTGTTTGCTTCCTAACTGAAAAATTTTCTATGATTCCTCACGGACTGAGGAGGAAGCATAATGCTTTTATCTTGGCCTCCATGGTCCATGTAGCCTGGGCCATTGTTATTCTCATTGCTTCCCCAGGGAAAGCCTTCCTGTAGCCAGACTGTTCTTGGGGTTTCCTAACAGAAGACTTATCTCTGCAAGTGGGTTTCTGTTGTTACTCAGCCTAGAAAACCCTTGCTATTATTTCTAGCCACAAATTAATTTAATTCAACAAATGTTTATTGCAGGATGTATCTGGGCCAAAGAGACCTGGTCCCTTTAGAAATTTCCAGAGCTGATAAGCCATGGTCCTTGTCCTTCAGGGGATCACAGCAATAACGTGAGGTATCCTTCCAGGCTGTGCTGAGTTTCTCCACTGCAGCCTTCTATGACCTCATTAAATGTCAGCCAGATTTGCCTCTGAGGACTGAGAGCATTTAATCACATATGGCCTTGAATTGCTAGCTAGCCTTTCACGTATACTGGAACGTTACTACTCAAAAGTGTTTTTATTGTCAATTATATCCTAAAACCAGGATAGAATATTTTATTGGATTGCAAATAAATTTGTGTCATGTGTTTTACCAGCATAAAAAAGAAAAAGACACTGTAATTTACAGGGTCAGGAAACACTCTTAAACCTGGCTAGACTGTTAAGTAATTTAAGGGAAAAGAAGAGTCGCTGTTTTCTCCAAACGTTTTGCATCCCACCAGGTGGAAAAGGATGCTGGAACTTAAGAACAGCCTAAGCATGTGCAGGGGAGAAACGACACAATTCAGGGATTTTTCATTTAATGAGGCACCCAGTGTAACTAATACCATGACAGGGAAATGGTTGACTGAAATTCCTCACCCTGTTAACCGAACACACTCAAAGTGCACTGGAACACCTTCCAGAAAGGCTGGCCTCAGAAGCACGTCAGCTTCAGGAGCAGCAAGCATAGGCCAGGCCGGTATCTGTGGGGGGTTGTGAGGGGGAAGGTCCCTGGATTTCTGCATCATACCCTGACAGCTATGCTTCCCATCGAATGAGAAGAGAGGGAGGCTACCAACTGAGAGGTGATGTCATTCTTTTGTCCTCTATCTGTAAAATGAAGAATTGGACTAAGTTGAGTTTAAATTGAGTTTAAAGTCCTTTCTCTTTTCTTACGATGATGGTATTCTGTTAATAGCTTCATGCTTTTCCCTGGTGTGTATAAAACAAAGCATGCTTGCTTTGTTATAATTTCACAGGCTCCCATGCACAGCAGAGCTTATAGCCTAGAATATTCACTTGTCATCCATTTTCTCAGAACTTTCCTCCTTAGACTATGCTGTGAAATAGCAGTTTTGCTTTTCTTAATATCTTTTTCACTTCTTACGGATTTCCAAACACAGTGTTCCGTTTGAAATGGCTTAGCCCCTAAAACTTTGGAAACTCCTTCATGTCCTAAGCTGAGCTCCTGTCACTATTCAGAACTCCTGTCTCACACACAGCCACCAACACACACATTCAGCATCTGGACAACAGCAACAATCTCTATCATTTGCGTGACCACTGTATTCTAGTGGGCTTCTGTACACTGTGAGACTTTGTAAATATGATGTCTGGTCCTTATAATATCAATAGGATTGCAAGCATTATTATTTCCATTTTACATGTGAGAACATTGAGGCCTACAAAGTTTAGGAGATTCAGGGTGAGCTAGTGAATAGCTAGCTGGCACAACTCAGGTTCACTTGAAATCAAAGTCAATAACGTTTTTAGAAGAAAAGCTGGAGGACAACAGGAAGAAGGGTTGCCCTCTCTGAGTGCATTTTATACAAACGGTGCCTTCTGGATAATTTTGTTGCCACAATGGAAAGATATTAGAGGAGGTATGTGTAAACAGGAGTGCAGAACTTGTAGGTATTGTGGTCTCAAAGCACCTCTTCCATGAACCCACCTTCAAATCAATGACACAGGTGCTGCCCCTGCGTCTTCCTCCCCCAGGCTCGTTTCTCATAGATTTTACATCCTGTCGGTGCCATCTTCTACTGCACCAGCTGGGAGATTCACAGGTGGCCATTGTGAGTGGAGAAACCTGTTCCTAATGCCTGTGACTACATACTCAAGGGTGGACATGGGCTGTTGGATGTTACAGCCTAGACTGAAGACAGCCATTCCCTACCCAACCCTGTGGCGAATCATGTTATAAAGTGGAATAAGCTTTCCTGATGTGAACAGAGCTCCTAATTAACCTCCTCCATATACTGTGTTTAGGTTTTGCAAATTAGATCTCTTTGAAGTAAAGTGCATCTTTATTCTAACCAACGTATGTATTCATAGGCGAGTTCCACCTATCCAGTTTTATAAACCTTACCTTACATCTCTCTGACCCTGAATGGCCCTGAGAAAGGTCCCACCAGGGCTGCTGGTGTCCAGCAGTTGGGAAGTTACAGCCTGGGGAGGATGTTGGGCTGGGGTTGGGAGAGCCTGTCTTGTAGTAGAGGCTACAGCTATGGCTCATCTGTGATTTAGCCAGCTGCTGCAGCTGCTGAAAGGCTTTCTTGCATGGAAAAACTATTTCATAATCTCCAGATCCCTTTTTAGTAGAGAGAGGTTTCAGTCCTGCAAAGCTGGCCTCTTCCAGCAATGTGTCCTGTCATGGGGGTCCCATCTCTGAGGCCTTCCTCCCATTCCTGTGTCTCAGCACCTGATCCCAATCATTGGAATGGTTGAGGAGAGCAAGCTCTGTGAAGACCCCCTCTCAGTTGAGTTACTGTGGTTAGGGAACTGAGAGAAAAGGGAAGGCAGGGAGCTGAGAGAAAAGGGAAGGCAGGGGGCTGAGAGCTGTACTGGCACTGTGAGCTTGGAGAAGTCACATCTCCTCTCTTAAACCTCCTTAAACCTCCAGGTCTCCTATAACCTTAAGCATAATATGATTCAGTTTTACCTTCCTACTCTTCATGCCCAAGATGCTGTTTCCTGGTTCTTCTCCATCCCTTGAGAGCTCTGGGACTGGTGGGGGAGAAAGGAGCTATAGGGCTGGTTGCTGCTTCCTCTTTCCACCCATGTGGACGTGATGGATCTTTCCTTTATTTATTGACTTTTATTTATTATTTTTATTTATTATTATTATTTTTAGACCGAGTCTTCCTGTGTCACCTAGGCTGGAGTGTGGTGTATGATCTCGGCTCACTGCAACCTCTGCCTTCCAGGTTCAAGCCATTCTGGTGCCTCAGCCTCCCGAGTAGCTAGGATTATAGGTGTGCACCACCCTGCCTGGCTAATTTTTTGTATTTTTAGTAGAGACAGGGTTTTGCCATGTTGGCCAGGCTAGTCTCCAACTCCTGGCCTCAAGTGATCCACCCAGCTCGACCTCCCAAAGTGCTGGAATTGCAGGTATGAGCTGTTGTGCCTGGCTGTGATATATCTTTCAACACACACAGGCAGCACCAACCCCACAAAGCCACAGACCTCTGCTGTGGGTCCCAGAAACAATGGTAGCAAGCACAGATCTGGGGCACGGAGATGGGGTGGGAGGCACTGCTGGGACATGGGGTTGTACAGATGTGGACACTTTTGAGAAGGTGAGGGCCATGAACTTCAAGAGCAGGACTACTAGGATGTTCTTCCTGTACCCTTAGTTTTCCATTTCCACCTTGTCACTAATTTCCCCAGATTGAGATGTTGGTTTTGGATGGCTCTTGTCATCTCTTCCCTATGACATGCAGGATCATATCTTGCACCGAAAGTTGTAACAGGATGCGGAGAGAGTTCTCTCTATCGTTGCACTGTTTTCCTTGACTCTCCTCTTAGAGCCTGCTGGAGCCTCCAGAGGCCCTGGCCATGGGGTCAGACGGTGGGTGCCTGCATCCTAATTGTCCGCCCTGTCATTCCTGGAGGCCCACGAGTGGCAGACTATTGTGAGACTATTGGCTCTGAGCTCACAGTCACAGTGAGACTATTGTCTCACAAGGCAATAGTTCGAGACCAGTTTCTCTCTCTAGTTCCTGTCCATTACTGCTGCTGGATTTCAGGTCACAGTAACCTTTCAGATCACACTTTATTTATAATTTATTATTATTATTAGTTTCAAAGGAAAATGCTATTGATAGTGCTGCTTAGGACATAGAGGTAAAAAGTGGAAATGTATAGTCTTTGTTAGATAAGAATGAGTTCAAATCTTGGCTCTACCACTTAATGTATCCAAAAGCAAACTCTTGGTCCTCTTCCTCTCCCGACTCCCTACTGCAACCACTTCCCTCCCTCAGCTATCCCTCAGATATCTGTATCTATAGAGATATAGATGTCTCTATAAATGGCCACCCCATTTTGCAAATTACTCAGGCCACAAGCCAACAAATCATTCATTGTATCCCACATTGAATCCATAAGCAGATTATGACAGTTTTACCTATGAAAGCTCCAAAGCCAGCCTTCTCCATGACCTTCATTACTGCCACAGTTGCCTGCACCCCTGCCATCTTGCATATATACCATTGAAGCAGCCTCCTAGGTGACCTTCACTCTTGGTTCACTAGAGTCAGTATTCTCCCCAGAATCCAGAGGGATCCTTTGATAGCTCAAGTCAGATAAGGTCATTCTTCTTTTCAAAGCCCCCAGAGACTTCTCATGTTACTTAGTGTAAAAGACAATGTCATTACAATGGCCTTCAAGGCCATCCATAGTCCACTGTCCCCCTCACTTTCCTGGCCTCCCCTCCAGCCGCTTGACTTAATTCTGTCTAGATGCACTGGCATCCTTGCTGTTTCCTGAATACATGAAGCAGGACGTTGGGTTAGCAGGGACATGTGTAAAAGAAAAAATGAGGGACTTTCTAAGGTCATGGGCTAAGGATATGTTCTTGGGAAGCGTAGAGTCTAGGACATAGCTGTTGTATTGTTCTGGGTTAGTTCTTTTTGAATATAAACTCCACATTGGCAGGGATTTCTGACTGTTTTGCTCATTGATAACTCCTAAATGTCATTACATTCCCTGGCACATAATGGATGTTCAGTGAAGTGCTGTTGAGTGAATGAACTGAGTTTTGGAGATTTGTATTCGAAAAGAGAGAGAGGAGCATGTGTAGATATAAGTGCCAGGTCTGGAAACCGTAATTGGAAGAAATGAATAGGGGAGGTGATGTTGTTTTGATTTGAGGAGAACTAGGGAGGGGAATGATGACTCTTTTTGAATGCTTGGTCTCCTGGAAGGGGAATTAGATGTATTCTATTGGAAGGAGTTACATTTGAAGGAGTTTTCTCTAATATGTTTAGTAGTCTGAAAATGGAAAATGGAATGGATTGTGTTATCTATTGGAGAGTCCTTTCTCAGTTTAGGGTTCAAGCAGAAGCCAGTTGTCCACCTGTCACTGATGATAGAGAGACCCCCTTGCCTTGCACAGACCATTGAACTAGGTCACCCAGGTGAACTAGATCTTTAACAATCTGTGACCTTGACCAACCAACTGGTTTCTTTGATTTTTCTTTCTCATGTATTTTTATGAAGAAATTGACAGTCCAACCAATGTTGTCACTGATCGAGTGACTGAAGACACAGCAACTGTCTCCTGGGAACCAGTGCAGGCTGTCATAGACAAGTATGTGGTGCGCTACACCTCTGCTGATGGGGACACCAAGGAAACAGCAGTGCACAAGGATGAGAGCAGCACTGTCCTGACGGGCCTGAAGCCAGGAGAGGCATACAAGGTCTACGTATGGGCTGAAAGGGGCAACCAGGGAAGCAAGAAAGCTGACACCAATGCCCTCACAGGTAACAGAAGGACGGGAACATAAAGTTTTCTCATGGCAGGGAGAAGGTTGATTTTTGAATCAGGAGGTCATTGCTCACCTGGCCTCAGCTCTTTTGTTTGCAGGAGTGGGGAGGAGGGTTGCAAAACCAATTTTGATTTTCATAATTATATATTCTTTTCTTTTTTGACATCAAACAAAAGAGATCATCCTTTTCACTTGATGCAGAAGGTCATACTTATTTGAGTTGGAATTCTGTATGCAACCCCCTCAGAATAGGGTAACACTTTCCAATTTTCATTTTTTAGCGTGAAAACTCAAAACATTGGGCTGACAGTGTATTTGAATGCTTATCTCAGTTTGCAGTGGCTGTACAGGCACTTTGCATATAATCTGGAGCTCTCTTTTAGACCGTGGAAATAGTTTGCATCCTGAGTCAACATTTACTAAATGGACCAATTCTTCCTTTAAGCTTTCAGAAGCTGCGAGGGTTCTCCTACTTCACCCAGTCATTCTGCTCAGTTTGGGCCTGAAGGGGTCCTGGGACTATACTGGGACATAGCCCAGCCATTCTTTCTGCTTAAATCCTCTCCTGGTGCTTCTCTGAATTTAGAGCAGCCTGATCCTGGAGCCCATATGAGGTTCCAAAACACCTGGCAGAAAATCAGAGGGAAAGGCCTCACTTATTGTTTGCATTCTGTTCTGGACAGTCACTGAGTACAGAGACTCTCAGAGAAGCAGAGAGGTGGTTAGGAATATAGTTTCAGAAGCTTGACTGTCCAGGTTTTAACCCCAGTTCTGCCTTTGACTAGCTGAGTGGCTTTGGGCAAGTTACTTTACTTCCGTTGCTGTTTCTTATGGCGTAAGTGAGAGCAATGATTTTTTAGAATGTTAGTCAGTATTGGGCCCTTGAAAGATTTCGTGGTGCACAGTCTCCTAGATCCATGTGGGCCTCAATAGTTGACCTTTTCTTCAGGGGAGCAGAGAAGATATTGACAGTAAGGATGGTGATATCTAAATCTGTTTAAAGTCAAAGTCAGCAAATTTCTGTAAAGGGCCAGATAGTAAATATTTTCGGCTTTGGGGGTCCAACAGTCTCTATTGCAATTACTTAACTCTACCATTGGAGCGTGAAAACAGCCACAGACAATGATGTGTAAATGGACTGGTGTGACTGTGTTCCAATGAGACTTTATTGATAAAGATTGGCAGCGGATCAGATTTGGCCTGTGGGTTGTAGATTGCCGCTCCTGGTTCACGTTACACTTGACTCTCTTTTTTTACTAGGATTTTGAGTGTCATGAAAAGAAAGAGCACTTGGGTTGGCATTTTTTGTTTGTTTGTTTGTTTGTTTGTTTGTTTGAGATGGAGTCTTGCTCTCTCGCCCAGGCTGGAGTGCAATGGCGCGATCTCGGCTCACTGTAACCTCCACCTCCTGGGTTCAAGCAATTCTCCTGCCTCAGCTTCCCAAGTAGCTGGGATTATAGGCGTCCACCGCCACACCCAGCTAAGTTTTGTATTTTTAATAGAGACAGGTTTTCATTGTGTTCCCAAGGCTTGTCTCGAACACCTGAGCTCAGGCAATCCACCTGCCTTGGCCTCCCAAAGTACTAGGAAATACAGGAGTGAGCCACCGCGCCCGGCCCATTTTTGAAACAGAGGAAGTTGGAATAGAGAAGAACCTTCCCTTTTCTTAGGCAGGGATGGTGTGAGCAGCAGGTAACCTCTGGGGGGTGGCATTGCCACTGGGAAGGGGTCAGACCAGAGCTGAGCTCTGGGGGCACAAACATGAAGGACATGGTTCATGCCCGTATGACATTCACAATCCTCTGGGTAGAGAAGACAAGTAAAAAAGATAAAGGACAGTGAGTTATGTTCTAGAGGAAACAAAGGTCCCTGGAGCTATGGGGAACTGAAGAAAGGGGACCTACCACAGACTGGGACAGGATAGGGGTCATGCAGGTTGTGGGAGGAGGTGACACCTGAACAAAGCCTGGAAGGATGGGTGGGAGTTAGCAGGGGAGGCAGCATATGCAGAGGCTAAGGTGTGAGAATATGACAGGTTAGGTCCATCTCAAGGGGTTTTTATGGTGGGCTGGTCTGTGTGTTTGGTGCACTAGTGAAGGGTGAAGCCAGCTCAGAATCCTGGGCGCCAAATCATTTGTCCTCATGTCAGATGTCTGTGGTGCTTGCTGAACTCTGCTCCCTAGGGTGAGTCACCGCACATGGCTGTGCATTCCACCATGCTGGCCTGTCCCCCTTGGCAAGTGGTCCTGTGCAGATATGAAATGCAGGTACTGTCACAAAAACTACAGCCTTTTTTGAGGAAGTAGTTTCTGAAAGAGGATAATAAAGGCATGCTAACCACACACATAATTGCTTGGATTTTTGACTCCCAAAAGATGTACATTTTGAGGAGAAAGTGGTATTTCATGCCTCAAATGCCATTAATAATAGCAACTTATATTTAAGCATTTGCTATGCAATATCTCATTTACTATTCACCATAACCTATGAGGTAGGTACTGGTATTTCTTTCTTCATAGAGTTGAGGAGACAGACACTTAAATTACATGGCTTGTCCAAAGTTAGCCACCAGGAAGAGATGGAGCCCAGGTTCTAACCCAGTTTAATCACAGAGAAACCCAGACAGATTCTACAAGTTTGATTCTTTTTATTAGCCCAGACCTCGGATACTATCAGTTAAAAAGTCTCCTGGTTCCCTGGCCACAGATATAATGTTTTATATGGAAAGAACTGATGGCTACTACTTCTAGGATATTTTTCTTCTCAAAGAACATATTAGAGCAGATGCAGAGGTTTATTCAGTATAATTGCTTTCTAGTACAAGGAGTCAGGAACTAGAAGAATATATTATATAAATCCAGGGTAAAGGAGAAATTTGAATGTGAAGACCAATTCTTTTTATTCCAAAGCAACTTAAGGGAAAAGTTTATAGAGTTGATAAAGATGCTGGCTTTGTTTGAAAACTCCACTTCTTATTAAATGTTATTAGCCTATTACTGGAATTTCAGACCATTTGCTTAATTAGACCTTTACGTTAACTCAATCATTGACATATTAGAGACTGACATTTGTTGAGGTTATGATTTTGACTGTGTATGTGCTATCTTTATGGAATTAGAGGGTGGTAAAGTCTACCTTCTTCTTTCATCTCTCTCTTAAAGAAATTGACAGCCCAGCAAACCTGGTGACTGACCGGGTGACTGAGAATACTGCCACCATCTCCTGGGACCCGGTGCAGGCCACCATTGACAAGTACGTGGTGCGCTACATCTCTGCTGACAACCAAGAGACCAGAGAGGTTCCGGTGGGGAAGGAGCAGAGCAGCACTGTCCTGACAGGCCTGAGGCCAGGTGTGGAGTACACAGTGCACGTCTGGGCCCAGAAGGGGGACCGAGAGAGCAAGAAGGCCAACACCAACGCCCCAACAGGTAACAAAAGAGAGATGGTCAGTTGGAATTGAGTTTTGAGCTTGTGGATTTGAATGGGTATGGTATCAAAGGATGTGGCCTGAGCAGAGAGACTTTGCAATTAGAAGTCTTAAAGATGAAAGAAAGACTGAGCTCTCGTGGTGATGGCAGTGGGCTGATCTTCCCTGACAGTGATGAGCTGTTCATGAGACCACTTGGCCCACTGGAAGGGAGAAGTAAAGTCTTATAGTAACAATGCTTTTAGCAGAAGATGTGTATAGGATCTGGTCATTGCAATGCTTGTGATAATACTTTTAGAATGCTCATCAGTGCAGCAGCCCTTGATTAAATGTTAAGTTAGGAACCCTAAACATCATGGCATCTGTTTAATTGGAGGTTGTGATGTGCCATGTGCTGCTGAGAGGACATCGTTCCTCCCACATTTTAGGGAACTGAAAGCTGAGAAAGAATGCCTCATTTATAATGATTCCTCCTTTGAACTTCAGAACCAAGGGCTACTTTCTCCTTAGACTCCCAGCGGAGACTCAGGATGAGAATGCCATTGCCTTGTTCTAAAAGAGCTCGGGAAGGTGAAAATGATGAAGATGAAAGGATGGATATGTCTTCCATGGCTTCAGAGCTTAAACCTTTCCAAATATTTTCCTTCCAGACATTGACAGCCCCAAAAACCTAGTGACTGACCGGGTGACAGAGAATATGGCCACTGTCTCCTGGGACCCGGTGCAGGCCACCATTGACAAGTATGTGGTGCGCTACACCTCTGTGGACGGCGAGACCAGGGAGGTTCCGGTGGGGAAGGAGCACAGCAGCACCGTCCTGACGGGCCTGAGACCGGGCATGGAGTACATGGTGCACGTGTGGGCCCAGAAGGGGGACCAGGAGAGCAAGAAGACCGACACCAAGGCCCAGACAGGTAAGGAGTGTGCATTATCGCTGTACCGGTGCCATGCTCAGGGTCTGTCTACATGGGGTTTTCTTCTCTAATCTTGGCATAAAGGGGGGGTTTATGGAAGAGCAGGTTGGTATCCTCCCATGATACATTGTGTACCCCTCACTTCCTTTTACTGGCCTCTCTTAGAATGCCTAAGGGGTGGTCTCCAAACTCTGGTCTTTAAAGATGGCTGACCACTGCGCTTAGTTCTTTGTTCTTTCTTTGCCTGAGTACCTTTGTCATTAACACACTAACTGCTTCACCTTGACAAGGAATAAATATTAAGAAGTAACTATCATGCTGAGGGAGCCAGACTTAGGGATTGAGATTTAAAAAACACCTTAAAAAAAACATTCCTCACCTGTTTAAACCCTTTGCAAGCTTGTTTTTGTTCCTGCCCTCCGAATGAATGTTTTAGGCAGAAATAATAACAGTGTTTCATTAGCTAAAAATAAACAAATATCCAGTCATTTTTAGTCCCCCAGATATATCATTTTGATAATTATGTCATTTTCATGCAATAGTCCCTACTTCCCTACATGAAATCTCCTCTCTCTCGGCTTGGGCCACCTGTGGGCCAGCTGCCTGCTCCAGGCAGGGGACATGCACAGTTTCTCTTGTATTTTCTGCTGTGTACCTCAACCACTGCTATTCTAGCTTGCTGTATGCAGTTTCTCACCCGTTTATCTTTGGCCTTGCTGGGAGAGGTAAACTGATGAGAGGTGAGGGGTGAGGATGGGGAGAGGTGAAGGGTCAGGAAAGAAGAGAAGTGAAGGGTCAAGGGGAAGGAGAGGTGAGGGGTCAGGAGGAGGATAGGTGAGGGGTCAGGAGGAAGAGAAGTGAGAGGTCAGTAAGAGGAAAGGTGAGGGTCCCGGAAGAGGAGAGATGAGGGCTCAGGAGGAGGAGAGGTGAGGGGTCAGGAGGAGGAGAAGTGAGGGGTCAGGAGGGGGAGAGGTGAGGGATCAGGAGGGGGAGAAGTGAGGGGTTAGTGAGAGGTGAGGGTTCAGGAGGGGGAGAGGTAAACTGATGAGAGGTGAGGGGTGAGGATGGGGAGAGGTGAAGGGTCAGGAAGGAGGAGAAGTGAAGGGTCAAGGGGAAGGAGAGGTGAGGGGTCAGGAGGAGGATAGGTGAGGGGGTCAGGACGGGAGAGATGATGGGTCAGGAGGGGAAGAGTTAAGGGAGTCAGGAGGGGAAGAGGTGAAGGGTCAGGAGGAAGAGAAGTGAGGGGTCAGGAGGAAGAGAAGTGAGGGGTCAGGAGGAAGAGAAGTGAGGGGTCAAGAGAGAATAGAGGCCAGGGGTTAGGGAGGAGGGAGCCGGGGGTCGTGGAAGATCATGCCTGACTGGAACAGGTATTTGGGCCTGCCCTGGAGCCTGACGAGTGCTAAAGCTGACTCCATCATGAAGCACTTCTGTGCTCCTCTTCCGCTGTGGGTCTCTCACTGTAGGCAAATGCCTGTCTTCCACTGGTCTCTTACTTCCTTTCCTCTGCCAATACATCAGGGGTTCCCCCAGCGTCTCTCTAGTGGGGTTGCCCTGCCCCTCTAGGTGATCCTCTTGGACAGCTTCTAACACAACCCCAGGCCTACCCTGCTGTGCTGGGCCCAAGTCTGGTCCATGGAGAACCTGCATGCATCCTTTGTCCATTCAACCAGATGCGCAACTCTTGCAGTGCTACAGCCTGTCTTGGCTCTGTGTGGCAGCAACCAGCTATTTCCTTACCTCTTAGATATTTTAGCATATGTCAGACACCAGCCCATATGGATCCCCAAGCTTTGGGCAGGGCTTCTCGCCCTTGGCACTATTGCTATTTTGGGGTGGATAATTCTTTGTTGCAGGGGTCTATCTTGTGCATTGTAAGATGTTTAGCAGCATCCCTGATGTCTCCCCCTATCCCACACTGAGTTGTGACAACCAAAAGTGTCTCCAAACATTGCTGATTGCCCCTGGTTGAGAACCGCTGCTCTAGGGTATACAAAACAAAGTCTGTAAGGGATTCTTTTGAAAACTGCTTATTCAAGGCTTGGGCCTCACCCATGGGACTCACAGTGTATCTTTTTCCAAATAAATGCCTTCTTCAAGTGCCACCTCATTGACTTCTCCAACATCTTTTATAGGGTGAAAATTGTTGGTCAGCCAAGGGTCACAAAACTGTTGTTGATCTTGCTTTGACTGTGGTCCCTCAGGTTGGAATGTAGATATCCATTTTCTTGGGGTTACAGCCTAAACCAACAAGTGTGATAGGATGTATGAGCAAGTGACTTTGGGAAAATGACTTCTGTAATGAATTATTTAGAACAAAGAAATGCTAGGTTTTTTTTTTTTTTTTTTTTGGTGAATGTATTTTTAAATATCTTCTGTGTATGTGGTATGGATGAGCATAATTTCTTGTATTTATAATGTATCAACAAGCTGGTGTTAATAATGATAGCTTATGATCATTGGGCATCTACTCAGTGCTAAGAACTCGTAATAGACTTGTCTTTTTTAAAAAAATTGATACATAATAATATACATATTTATAGGTACATGTGATATTTTAATACATGGTTGCCATGTGTGATGATCAAATCAGGGTAATCAGGATATCCATCAGCTCAACATTTAGCATTTCTTTGAGTTAGAAACATGTCAAATCTTCTCTTCTAGCTATTTTGAAATGTACAATAAATTGTTGTTAACAGTATCCTACTGTGCTATCAAACACTAGAATGTATTTCTTCTATCCAACTGTATTTTTAAACCCTTAAGCCAACCTGTGTTCATTCCCCTTACCCCTATACTTCCTAGCCTGTGGTAACCATCATTTTATTCACAACTTCCATGAGATCAATTTTTTTAGCTCCCACATATGAGTAAGAACATGCAATGTTTGTGTTTCTGTGCCTCGCTTATTTCACTTAACATAATCACCTCTAGTTCGATCTATGTTGCTGCAAAGGAAAAGATTTTATTCCTTTTTATGGCTGAATAGTATTCCATTGTGTATGTATGTGTGTGTGGGTGTATATATATATTTTATATATAAAATATATTTATATATTATATATATAATATAATATATAAATATATATATATTATAACATATATATGTATATATATATTTTATATATATATACACACACACAGATACATATATATATATATCACAATTTCTTTATCCATCCACTAGTGGACAGTTAGGTTAATTCAGTATTTTGGCTATTATGAATAGTGCTGCAGTAAACATGGGCATGCAGATAGCTCTTTGATATACTGATTTCCTTTTTTTTTTTTTGGATGTATACTCAGCAATGAGGTTGCTGGATCATATGGTACATCTACTTTTAGTTTTCTGAGGAAACTCCATAGCTTTTATTCATAGTGGCTGTGCTAATTGCCATTCCCACCAGCAGTGAACTAGTATTCCCCTTTCTCCACATCCTCACCAGTACCTGTTATTGTTTGTCTTTTTGATAATAGCAGTTTTAACTGGGATGAGATGATATCTCAATGTGGTTTTGATTTGCATTTCCCTGATGATTAGTGATGTTGAACATTTTTTCATAAATGTTTGTTGGCCATTTGTATGTCTTCTTTTGAGAAATGTCTTTTTAGATCATTTGCCCATTTTAAAATAAGATGATGATGATGATTGTTGTTATTATTTTGCTGTTGAGTTGTTTGAATCCCTTATGTATTCTGTTTATTAATACCTTATCATACAGACAGCTTGCAAATAGTTTCTCCCATTATGTAGGTTGTCTCTGCATTATTTCGATTATTTCCTTTGCTGTGCAAAAGCTTTTTAGCTTGATGTATTTCCATTTGTCTATTTTTGCTTTTGTTGCCTGTGCTGTTGCAGTCTTACCCAAAATATCTGCCTAGACCAATGTTCTAAAGTGTTTCCCCAATGTTTTCTTCTGTAGTTTCATAGTTTCAGATCTTACATTTAATTCTTTAAGCCATTTTAATTTAATTTTTGAATAAGGTGAGAAATAGAGGTCTAGTTTTATTCTTCTGCATATAGATATTCAGTTTTCCTAGAACTCCTTATTGAAGAGCCTGTTCTTTCCCCACTGAATGTTCTTGGTTACTTGTCAAAAATCAGTTGGCTCTAAACATGCGGATTTATTTCTGGGTTCTCTATTCTGTTCCATTGTGTCTATGTGTCTGCTTTTATGTCAGTACCATACTGTTTTGTTTACTATAGCTTTGTAGTACATATTAAAGTCAGCTCATGTGATGCCTCTAGCTTTGTTATTTTTGCTCAGGATATTTTTGCTCTTTGGCTATTTGGGGTCTTCTGTGGTTCCATATGAATTTTAGAATTGTTTCTTTAGGCTGGGTGCAGTGGCTAATGCCTGTAATCCCACCAGTTTGGGAGGTCAAGGAGGGCGGATCATTTGAGGTCAGGAGTTCAAGACCAGCCTGGCCAATATGGCAAAACCCCGTTTCTATTAAGAATACAAAAAAGAAAAGAAAAGGCTTCCCGCGGTACCTCATGCCTGTAATCCCAGTACTTTGGGAGGCCAAGGTGGGTGGATCACCTGAGGTCAGAAGTTCGAGACCAGCCTAGCCAACATGGCAAAACCCCGTCTCTACAATAAATACAAAAATTAGCTGAGTGTGGTGGCAGGTGCCTGTAATCCCAGCTACTTGGGAGGCTGAGGCAGGAGAATTGCTTGAATCTGGGAGACAGAGGTTGCAGTGAGCCAAGATCATGCCATTGCATTCCAGCCTGGGCAACAAGAGCAAAACTCTGTCTCAAAACAAAAACAAAAAAATTAGCTGGGCATGATGGTGCATGCCTGTAATCCCAGCTACTGGGGAGGCTGAGGCAGGAGAATCACTTGAACCCAGGAGAGATGGTTGTTGCAGTGAGCTGAGATCATGCCACTCCACTGCAGCCTGGGAGTCTTACTCTGTCTCAAAAAAAAAAAAAAAAAAGAATTGTTTTTTCTAAAGAATGTCATTGATATTTTGATACAGATTGCATTGAATCTATAGATTGCTTTTGGTAGTACAGTTATTTTTACAATATTCTTCCCATTCATGAACATAGGATATATTTCCATTTTTTGGTGACGTCTTCAATTTCTTTCATCAGTGTTTTATAGTTTTTCCTTGTAGAGATCTTTCACCT
>NW_016804151.1:4214008-4228055 GCF_001698545.2 Rhinopithecus bieti
TTTTTTTTTTTTTTTTTTTTTTTTTTTTTTTTTTTTTTTGCTAGTTCTTTGCTGGTGTATAGAAACACTATTGATTTTTACATGTTAATTTTGTATCGTGAAACTTTATTGAATTTATCAGTTCTAAGAGTGTTTTGGTAGAGCTTTTTAGGGTTTTCTGTATATAAGATCATATTATCTGCAAACAGGGACAATTTGGCTTCCTGTTTTTCAATTTGGATATTCTTTATTCCTTTCTGTTGCCTAATTGCTCTGGCTAGGACTGCCAGTACTATGTTGAATAAGAGTGGTAAGAGTGGTCATCCTTGTCTTGTTCTGGTTCTTAGAGAAAAGCTTTCAGTTTTTCCCCAATCAGTGTATTGTTAGCTGTGGGTTTGTCTTATATGGACTTTAGCGTGTTGAGGTATGCTTCTTTTATATCCAACTTGTTAAGGGTTTTTGTCATGAAACCTTGTTGAATTTTATCAAATGCTTTTTACATCTGTTGAGATGATCGTATTATTTTTATTCTTTATTCTGTTTATGTGATGTGTCACATTTATTGATTTGTGTATGTTGAACTATTCTTGCATCCCTGGGATAAATCTCACTTGTATCCTCTTGCTGAATTGATCTCTTTTTCTTTACATAATAACCCCCTTTTGCCTCTTTGTATACTTTTGACTTAAAAAATCTGTTTAATCTCATATAAGCATAGCTACTCCTGTTTGCTTTTGGTTTCTGTTTACATGGAATATCTTTTTCCATCCCTTCACTTTGCATCTGTATGTGTTTCCACGGGTGAAGGAAGATTCACACAAGTGGGTCATTTTTTAAAGACCCATTCAGCCAGTCTTTTTTTTTTTTTTTTTTTTTTTAGGCAAAACCTCACTCTGTTGCCCAGGCTGGAATGCAGTGGTGTAATCTCGGCTCACTGCAACCTCTGCCTCTCAGGTTCAAGTGATTCTTCCACCTCAACCCCTCAAGTAGCTGGAACTATAGGTGTGTGCCACCACGTCTGGCTAATTTTTTTCTGTGTGTGTATTTTTAGTGGAGATGGGATTTCACCATGTTGGCTAGGCTGGTCTCAAACTCTTGACCTTCAAGTGATCCGCCTGCCTCGGCCTCCCAAAGTGCTGGGATTACAGGCATGAACCCTGTGCCCGGCCTCAGCCAGTCTATCTTTTAAGTGGGGAATTTAATCCATTACATTCAAGGTTGTTATTGATAGGACGGGAGTGACTCTTGTCATTTGTAAATTGTTTTCTAGATTATTTTGTATATCTTTTGTTAATTTCTTCTTCTATTATTGTTTATTATTGTGGTTTGGTAGGTTTTTGTAGTGTTGAGACTTGATCCTTTTCTCTCTCCTTTGTGTATCTGCTCTGCCAGTGAGTTTATACTTTTCTGTGTTCTCATGATTGTGATTATCATCTTTTTGCTTCCAGATGTAGGACTCCCTTGAGCATTTCTTGTACAGCCAGTTTAGTGGTGAGGGGTTCCCTCAGTTTTTGCTTTTCTGGGAAAGACTTTGTTTCTCCCTCATTTCTGAAGAATAGACTTGTTGGGTATGGTATTCTCAGTTGACAGTTTTTTTCCCCCCTTTCAGGTACATGGACTATATCATCCCTTTCTCTCCTGGTCTATAAGATTTCTGCTAGAAATTTATAGTTAGTCTAGTGGGAATTCCCTTATATGTGACCTAACACTTTTCTTTTACTGTTTTGAGAATTTTCTCTTTGTCTTTGACTATTAACAACTTGACTATAATATACTTCAGGAAGGACCTTTTTTGGGTTGGATCTGTTTAGGGACTTGAGCTTCCTGGATCTGAATATTCATATCTCTCCCCAGACTTGGGATGTTTTCAGCTATTATTTCATTAAGTAGGTTTTCTATACCTTTTTACATCTTTTTTCTTTCTGGAGCTCCTATAATATGAATATTTATTCACTTAATAGTATCCCATAGGTTTTGTAGGCTTTCTTTACTCTTTTTCATTTTTATTTCTTTTTTTCTCTCACTGGGTAATGTCAAACAATTTATCTTCAAGTTCAGAGATTCCTTTTTTCTGCTAGATCAAATCTGCTGTTGCAACTCTTCATTATATTTTTAAATTTCATTCATTGAATTTGTTAGCTGTGTTTCTTTTTTGTGATATCTATTTCTTCATTGAATTTCTCATTCATATCATGTATTATTTTTCTGATTTCATCAAATTGTCTATCTGTATTTTTTGAATTTCATTAAGTTTCCTTAATATAATTATTTTGAATTCATTTTCTGACAATGTATTGATTTCTTTTTAATTGGGGTCTGTTTCTAGAGAGTTATTATGTTCCTTTGGAGGTGTCATATTTTCTTGCTTTCTTCATGTTCCGTGTGTCCCTGCATTGAGGTCTGTGTGTCTGGTGGAACAATTGCCTCTTCCAAACTTTCTAGAGTGACTTTCTTAGAGAAATACTTTTACCTTGGTTGAATTTTAATGCGCCAGTTGGGAAGGGTGGTTCGTGTAAGTTCAGTGGTATAGTCTTTGTGCAGCTTCTTTGGCTGTGTTTGACATCAACAATAACTATGAACATATCAGTGGCCTAGACTACAGAAGTTTGTGGTAGTGGTGGTGGCAGCATAGGTTGTTAATGTCCTTGGTGGCAAGGGCTGTTGTGGCAAGGGCTATTCTATTCTTATTTTCCCCATAATAGGAAGACTTAGCTGAAGGGCTCTCTCGGTGTCAGGCCTGACATGGCATAGAATCAGCTGCCATGGCACTGGGTTTCAAGTACTGGTGCTCAAAGCAACTGTGGGGCAAGTTCTTACTTAGGCTCAGGGTCTTGTGAACCTATAGTAGCACTTCAGTCTTGGGATGCAGAGTGGTCTCTGTGTCAGGGCTGGATATAGGTTGCCCATGGTGCCTAGCAGCTTGGCTTCAGGGGGTCAGGTTGTAACTGTAATTCTACCCCTGGTGGGCAGGGTGCAGCCCTGGTTTAACTTGGAAGAGAAAGAAGGGCTCTGGAAGTGTGAAACCAGTGTGCAGGATATGGCTGTAATTTTGGAACCTGCACCAATAGAGCTCAGTGGCAACTTGGATCCCTAGGGGTGAGGAATTCTGTAGTGGTGATTCTAGACTCTGCAATGGTGGGACTTGACAGTATCCCAGTCTCTGTGAGGCCAGATGCAGCAGCAGCAAGCTCCCCAAAATAATCAAGCACACTGTTTTTTGGGCTGTACCAGGGCAGGGAGCAGCACAGCAATGACTCTACTCCCTGGGAGAAGAGTGTCTCAGGAGCTCAGACTCAAGGGGCCTAGTCCAGCTCTAAAGAAGCAGAATACTAAAGCTGTCTGGCCAGTAGGGTGGGGTGTCTCAGCCAGCCACTGCTGTATTTCCCTGGGACCTAGGGTACTATGTCAGCACAGCCCTAGGACATGCAGCTGCTCAGCTTGACTGAGGCACTGATTCCCCAGCAGGCAGTGTGCCACTCCAGCTCAGTCCTGAGGGATGTGACTATTCTGGATAGCCTCAACCCCATTTTCCTGGGATATAGGGCTCTGCCAAAAGCATTGTTCACTTAGGAACTGAAACTAGTGCAGTTTCAGCTCAGGCCCCTATGGGTAGGACGCTGCCTAGTGTGAGAGAAGTGGGTGGAGCTGTTTTACCAAAGTACTGATTCTCCAGGAAAGAGTGTACAGCTTCAGCTCTGGAATGAGTGGGTAGGCGATGGGGATGTGGAGTGGTTCCACTGCTGCTTGGCCCCATGGGGAAAGGTGTAACAGTTGCTCACAGCTCTGCTTGGAGATGTCAGGTCACTGAGTGGTGATGTCTCAGCAGCAGTTTACCCTCAGGGATGAAGGGGTGAATGGCTACTCACCCCCAGAGCAAGACACATTCCAACAGTAGTCCCGGTTCCAAGATGCCAAGACGGTGTAGCACAGTAGCCATGCAGGCCACAGAGGATGGGGCACAGTGTTGGCTCCATCTCTAAGGAGCATAGTTGTGTGCCTGTAGGCAGCTCCCTCAGCTGGGCTTAGTGCCTGTGAGAGCTGTAGGAGGTCCCAATGATGATGATGGTAGATGTACAAGGTGCTGATAGGGGCTACTGGGATCTTCTTGCTTACCTTTTGCTGTAGGGAGAAGTTCTTCCTGGTTTCCAGCTGCCCTTAGCTGGGCAATGGAGTGCTGGGATCCCAGGGTTTCCTTCTGTTCTCTATGTGGCTATCCTGAGTTTCTGTGCTTACCAGAGTTTCTGTTTCTCCTTTGACACAATCCTGCACTCTCCTTTAGTTTTTTAAAAATATTGTTGTTTATTCTTTCTTGTAGTTGTTTTTGTGCAGAAGATGAGTGTCAGGGATTTCTAATTGGCCATCTTGCTGACGTCACACTAGGAAACATGTTATTAACTCATATAATACTCACAGTAATTCTGTAGAATATGTACTAATATTATTTTTCCCTGCCTTTTTTTCTTTTGTGGAGAAAATTGAGGCAGAGAGGTAAGTTTGCCCTTAATTATGTTTTAAATTATAGAGTAAATATTCTGTGGCTTCAGAGTGGTAAACACTATAATACTTTAACATTTTCAAAGCCCCTTTGCTACATAACATTTTTTTCTCTTGGTTTACAGAGCTACTCAGAGTGGTAAGTGCAATAATCATTAACAACCGCTTTTAACAAATACAGAAGTAAAGTAAAGCAATTTGCCCAAAGTCACAAAAACAAGTTAGTAAGTTATGAAATTAGTTACATGCATGGAATATTCATGCTTGAAGGAATCTTAAAAGTTTATCAAACCCAAACCTCAGATTTTACAGATGAAGAAGCTGAGGCCCAGCCAGCAGCAACTGAACTGTCCAGGGCCACAGCTGGCAGATGGCAGAGCTGGGATTAGACTGCTAGTAACCTGGCTCCACCCTGCACCTCTACTCTGCCTCTCTGGGCTGGAACTAGAACCCAGTTCTTCTGACTTTGGATTTAGTACTCATACCACTCTCCTGTGCTGCTTTATTGAAAATCCAAGAATCCAGCTGTGGGGATAAGGTCTACATCCATGAAACGACTAAAAACCAGCATGTGATATGGAGAAACCATAAGAACAGGAAACTGCCTCACCACAAGTGAAATGCCCAGATCTCACTCTTTGCTACCTGTTAATAGTGTTTATTGATCAGCAATTTTTTTTTCAGACATTGACAGCCCCCAAAACCTGGTGACTGACTGGGTGACAGAGAATATGGCCACTGTCTCCTGGGACCCAGTGCAGGCCACTATTGACAGGTATGTGGTGCGCTACACCTCTGCCAAGGATGGAGAGACCAGGGAGGTTCCGGTGGGGAAGGAGCAGAACAGCACTGTCCTGACAGGCCTGAGGCCTGGTGTGGAGTACACGGTGCACGTGTGGGCCCAGAAGGGGGCCCAGGAGAGCAAGAAGGCTGACACCAAGGCCCAGACAGGTAAGGAGCATTGTTCTTTGGGAATATAAGAGCTTTCATGCTAAGTCAATGGATGACAAGTTTTGTTTTCCTTCTCCGACATTGGCAGGAATCAATGATTAATGGAAGAGTGGGATGGCATCCATTCTTTCATGACAGATTGAACACACCATCCCTCATTTTCCTTTAACTAGTTTCCTTGCAAGTCAGGGCCACATGGCAGTCTCCAAGCTATGATTACATGGTCATGTCCATCAGTTCCTCTTCTGATTGCATGGATCTTTTGCTGTAGACAGTATCAAGGGTCTCTTAGTGAGTCTGTGAGTGGAAACAGAAAATGAAAATCAAATTTTGTCAATAATAATAGTATGCTGAAAATTTGACTTTAAGAATGTAGACGTCACATCTGCCATAGCAAGGAGACGTATATCATTTGGTTTATGACAAATGAATCATATTATAACTATAAAACAAATTTATAACTAGAAATTATGATAAGTTCTATGAAGGAGATGACACGGTGGAGATATAGAGAATAATGAAGTAGTGATGTTTCTCAGATAGGATGGGTAAATAGCAATAGGATACACATGACCAAAACAACCAAATAACTGTTGCTTAAACAAGAAAAGAGCATGTTCCCCTCTGTGGAACAGCCGAGTATACGTTGGCCAGAGTTTTGAGGATAAGGACAGCTCTTGCGTTATATTCTTATTTTAGTGGAAGTGATATCTAACCATATTTTGTACAGTGATTTAATCAGCAAACCAGCATGATGAGTGAATCTATGATATACTAGAGAATATTCAGCCAGGGTTTTACTTTTTGCTGATTTATTTAATAATATATAGTAAGCACTTTCCATGTGTCCTGCCCACTACTAGGCACTGGGAACACAGGAGAATAGGATGCTGCCCTTTTCCTCCAGGGGCTTACATTTAGGGGTGGCTTTTAGAATCTTCTAGTATGAAATAGGAGGTCTTTACTGACATGATGCCAGACACAAAATTGTTAGTTTGTTGTGAGCAGAGACCATGTATTTCCCGACTCTGAATTCTGCACACTGTCTAGAACATTTCGTGCACAGAGTTGGGGCTTGATATACCCTTTCTAGATGAATAAAAGATTTGTTTTGCTGGCCAGGCGCAGTGGCTCAAGCCTGTAATCCCAGCACTTTGGGAGGAGGGCCGAGACGGGGGCGATTCATTGACGGGTCAGGAGATCGAGACCATCCTGGTAACACGAGTGACATCCCGTTCTCTAACTAAAAAAAAAAAAAAAAAATAAAAAACTAGCCGCGGTGAGGTGGCAGGTGCCTGTTTAGGTTCCCAGCACTCGGGAGGCTGAGGCAGGAGAATGGCAGAATGGGCGTAAACCCGGGGAGGCGGAGCTTCAGTGGAGCTGGGGACCGGCCCACTGCACTCCAGCCTGGGCGGACAGAGTGAGACTCTGGTTTTCTCAAAAAAAAAAAAAAAAAAAAAAAAAAAGATTTGTTCGTTGCTAAAGACTTTGGTAGAGGTAATCTGATCTATTTTGCTTTCTACTTGAGGAGCCAGGTGTATCTCGGGGGATAAGATGATGTCCATGAAACAGCTAAAAACGAAACAAGAGCATATGAGGCGGAAACCCCATAAAACATGAAAGGGTTTCACCCCACGCAAAATGGTCTTGAGTTTCTGCACTCCGGGACCTGTTCATAGTGCATATTGATCAGCATTTTTTTTTTCCAGACATTGACAGCCCCAAAAACCTGGTCACTGACCGGGTGACAGAGAATACAGCCACTGTCTCCTGGGACCTGGTGCAGGCCACCATTGACAGGTATATGGTGCGCTACACATCTGCCAATGGAGAGACCAGGGAGGTTCCAGTGGGGAAGGAGCAGAGCAGCACCGTCCTGACGGGCCTGAGGCCGGGCGTGGAGTACACGGTGCACGTGTGGGCCCAGAAGGGGAACCAGGAGAGCAAGAAGGCTGACACCAAGGCCCAGACAGGTAATAGGAGTGAAGAGAAGAGCAAACCGGGGTAGTTAATGCAGGTTGATCTATTGCAGCTGAGTGGTGATGCAGCTGCTTTTGGTATCTGTAACCGCAGGGCTGCAGAGTGTTTTAGGAGAGTTTGCTGTAAAAAAAAAAAAAAACAAAAAATAAAACAAAAACTTTCATTCACCTAAAGAAAGAACAAAGTGTTACAGGATACAGGAAAGGGGTCCCAATCCAGACCCGTAGAAAGGGTTCTTGGATCTCATGCAAGAAAGAGTTCAGGGCGAGTCCATAGAGTAAAGTGAAAACAAGTTTATTAGGAAAGTAAAGGAATCAAAGAATCGCTACTAGCCATAGGCAGCGCAGCCCCGAGGGCTTCTAGTTGTCCATTTTTATGGTTATTTCTTGATGATATGCTAAACAAGAGGTGGATTATTCATACCTCCCCTTGTTAGACCATACAGGTGACTTTCTGACATTGTCATGGCATTTGTAAAGTGTCATAGCGCTGGTGGGAGTGTAGTAATCAGGATGACCAGAGGTCACTCTCATTGCCATCTTGGTTTTGGTGGGTCTTGGCTGCCTTCTTTACTGCAGCCTGTTTTATCAGCAAGGTCTTTATGACCTGTATCTTGTGCCGACCTCCTGTCTCATCCTGTGACTTAGAATGCCTTAACTGTCTGGGAATGCAGCCCAGTAGGTTTCACCCTTATTTGACCCAGTTCCTGTTCAAGATGGAGTTGCTCTGGTTCAAGCGTGTCTGAAAAACTATAATAATGGACCCAGTGGGAGCAGTCCCACGAATGTCTTTTCCCACGAATGTCTTAGAACTCTTTCCAAAGCCTGTGTTTTCAGTCATTGTGTCTCTCAGCTATAGACAATTATAGAAAATAATGTAAAACCAATATAAAATTCTTAAAACCACTGATTAAAAACCTGTTTTGTGGCAAGCTGTTTTGTGTAGGTTTGACTGAATAGACGCTGTGTGATAGAAAGGAGCAAGTATTCACCTGGGCGGCTGGAGCCCTGTTTCCTTGCAGGAGGCAACTGACTTTTAATGAGCATCGTCTAAGTGCCAGGCCTGGGGACCAGTGGTGAACAAAACAAATATCTCTACTCTCTTGAAGTCTAGTGTGAAGATAGACAATAAATAAGAAAACACATTTAAACCCATAAATTGTGCTAAGTTCTGTGAAGGAGATGAACGTGGTATAGGTATAGAGAATTACAGGGTAAGGATGTCTTGTAGATGGGAAGGGTGAGTAGTAATAGGATTGCTATGCTATTGCTATACGTTGACAGAAACACTCAAACAACAGTTGCTTCAGCAGGAAAGGAGTGTATTCCTCTCTGAAGAATGGCCAGGGCTGATACGGTCGCTCCTCATCCAGGAGACCCAGGCTTCTTCTGTGATTGTTGCTTAGTCATCCCTAGCAAGTTGCCCTCCTTTACCTAGTCACCACCCTGTCTGCAGTGTAGCCAGTGGGAAGAGGCATGCTGAAGGTCAGGGCATCACTGGGACATTGTACACATCAGCCCTTCTCATGTTCCATTGCCAGGTCCCAGACAGACCTCACTGCACAAAAGGCTAGGAAATGAGGTCTTTAGCTGGATGGCCCTGTGCCCAGCTTTACTTCAGTTATGCTATCCTGTCCAACACAGCAGCTGCTAGCTACATGTGGCTATTAAAATTATTTTTATTTTTATTTTATTTTCAGAGACAGGGTCTCATTCTGTTAGCTAGGCTGGAGTACAGTAGTATTATCACTGTTCACTGCAGGCTTGACCTCCTGGGCTCAAGCCATCCTCCCACCTCAGCTTCCCAAGTAACTGGGACCATGGGCACATGCCACTAAGCCTAGCTAATTTTTAATTATTTTTAGAGATGGGGTCTCACTATGATGAACTCCTGGGCTCAAGTGATCCTCCTGCCTTGGCTTCCCAAAGTGCTGGGATTACAGGCATGGGTCACCATGCCCAGCCTAAATTTTAATTAATTAAAAATAATTAAAATAAAAAATTTTCTTATTTGGATTAGCCACATTTCAAATGGTCAGTAGCCACATGTGACTAATGGCTACAGTATTGGACTGTGCCGATTATAGAATACTTTCATCATTGCAGAGAGATCTGTTGGACAGTGAGTATGCTTATAGAAGAAGGGGGAGAATGGATGTTGGCGAAAACTAGCCATTTCTGGCAGAGGGAACGGTATATGTGATGTCCCTCAGCTGGAACAGTACCGGGGATGGTTGGAAAATGAGAAGAGGCTGGTTTTGCTGGAGCATAGTGGGTGGGAGAGCAAGTAGCCTGAGATGAGGAGGGAGGAGCAGGGGCAGGTCAGCCAGGACCGTGTGGTGCTTAGAGGACAAAGTGGGCTATATTTATTAATACTAGAAGAGTGATATGATGCAGTGTTCATTTAAAAAACACTTTCCAGGCCACAGTGAGGAGAGTAAATGGATAAAATGACAAGGATAGAAGTGGGGAGATTCGTAGAGAAGCTGCTAGAAAAGTCTGGGTGAAAAATGCTGATTGTCTAGATAAGTGTGATGGCAAAAGAGATAGAGAAGAGGGGATGTCTGGAATATATTTTTGAGGTATGGATGATAATACCTGTTGATAGATTTGAGGTAGGAAGAAAATGAGGACTCAGGTATGACCTGTGTTATTTATTTGAGCAACATGGGAGATTGAACTACCATTTCTTGAGAGGGGAGACTGAGAAATAAAAAGTTTGGGGAGGAACATCAAGACTTTTAAATATTTAGGTTCAAGATATTTGTGAGATTCCTTGTTAATTGAGTGATTCATTTATTGATTACATAAATATGTATTGAGTGTCTAATACAGGCCAGGCACTGTGGTGGAGATGCAGTTGTATAAACTAGTGAGGGGCTCAGAATTAATAGATATTGTGGAGCAATTAGCATCTAGTTGGTATTTAAAGCCACGGGCATGAGTGAGATCACCTAGGCGGAAAAGCAGAGAGAGGAAAAGAGGGAGCTTTGGGACAGGTGCAGTGGCTCTCACCTGTAATCCCAGAATTTTGGGAGGCTGAAGTAGGTGAATTGCTTGAGCTCAGGAGTTTAAGACCAGCCTGGTGAAATCCTGTCTTTACAAAAAAAAATACAAAAATTGGCTGAGTGTGGTGGCATGCACCTGTATTCCCAGCTACTCAGGAGGCTGAGGTGGGGGGATTGTTTGAGCCTGGGAGGACAAGGCTGCAGTGAGCTATCATGGCACCACTGCTCTCCAGCTTGGGTGAAAGAGCGAGACTCTGTATCAACAAAACAAAACAAAGCAAACAACAAAGAAAGGGAGCTTTGGGTGCTCCAATGTTTGAAGGTTGCTGACAAATGACTGAAGAAGAGCCAGTGAGTTAGGAAAATCAAGGGAGTGTATAGTCATGGAAGCCAAGGGTTGAGAGTGTTTCAAGAAGGAGGGTGTGGATCAGCTCTGCCAAATGCCACCCAGAAGCAGTGTAAAGTTGAGAATGGCAAGTATCCATTAGAGGTGGCAATACGGATGTTGTTGGTGACTTAGACTAGCAGATTTAGTTGTGTGGCATAGAAAGATGCAAACACGATTGATTGGAGAGTAAGCAGTGAAGTTAAGGTATGTAGACATTTCTCTTGAGACAATCTGTCAGTTTAGGGTTGCAGAGAAATGGAATGATATGGGGGAGGATGGGGGATTCTAGACCTTGCTTGTCTGGGACTGATGACAGAGAAGAAGAGACTGATGACACAGGAGAGAAAGGGCAGATCCACAGCAAAGTCCTTGAGAGGATGGGAGGGCCCAAAATTCAGAGTGAAGAGTCTTGGCTTTAACATAAGATGTCAACAGGAACTTAGCCTGTACCCTCCATTTCCCTGGGCCTGCACTCTCCTCCCCTTGTATAAGTCAGAAAGGTTGGAGGATATGACCTCGGCTCTCAAAGTAACTAGATACCAGGGAGATCAGAAAAGAGGTTATATCCACAGCAGTTTTGGTGGCTCGTCTTGTTGCTTAGCAAGTTTTATTGTTATTTTCATGAGAATTACAAGGACAGAAGTTTTTTATATATAAAAACTGGGAGAAGATCTGATTCCTTCCAGTTTTCTGTCCAGTGGTTTGTTTCCTTGGAAATGGAGACCAGGGGCCTTTGACTCGTGTTTTAAGTGGAATTCTACCATTATTAATGATAACATGATGGAGAGCTCCTGGTGATGGGGTGGTAAGATGGGATGCCCTCCTTTGTTCTAAAGTTCAGTCTTTTCTAAATCTTTTTAAAAAGAAATTGACAGCCCCAAAAACCTGGTGACTGACCGGGTGACAGAGAATATGGCCACTGTCTCCTGGGACCCGGTGCAGGCCACCATTGACAAATATGTGGTGCGCTATACCTCTGCGGACGGAGAGACCAGGGAGGTTCCCGTGGGGAAGGAGCACAGCAGCACCGTCCTGACGGGCCTGAGACCAGGCATGGAGTACTTGGTGCACGTGTGGGCCCAGAAGGGGGACCAGGAGAGCAAGAAGGCTGACACCAAGGCCCAGACAGGTACTGAGAGGGACCAGGCCAGGGGAACCCCTTACACTTACCAGGAGAGAACCTTCCTCCATGGGCTGGGGAAGGGAGCAGGAGGGTGGTTGCTTTACCCGAGGGCATTCTTCAAAGTGGTTCCTTTTTTATGTCTTTGAGATAATTAAGTTGACCCAACAGCGCAGCTAAGAGAGTGTAGAGGGAGTACTGGTGTCAAAGGCGGCCTCCCTCACCCCTCCACCTGGCCCAGCGCTCAGACTCTCCACACTTGCTATGGAGAAAGTGGTTGGGCCTTAGCTGCAGTTGGGAGAAGATAGAGGCAGGAGCCTCTTCTGTTTCCATCTTCCACAATGGAGTCAAAGGGGGTGCATCTTTCTCCATTCCATCCTCAGTTGATGAGGAAAGGCACCTGAACTGCATGTATTTTGTGTGTGTGATGGGGCCTCTGGTCTTGGCGGAGCATCAGGGAGGTCAGAACCCAGAAGCACTTGGAAGACAGCACTGTACCCACCCTGAGGTCTGTGGGCCTCTTCAGGCAGTGCGGGCAAGGTCTGTCCATTCCATCCATGGTTGAATGCACCAAATGTTGCCACGGGACCTAGAGATGTCTTGAATTTCTCTATGATCTTTATTAGTTAAAATTAACTTGCATTTTTAATCTAAAAAGTAATATATGCTTGTAGTAAATATTTTCAAACTAAACAGAGATGTGTTAAAAAAAAAATGTCTGGGCACGGAGGCTCACGCCTATCATCCCGGCACTTTGGGAGATTGAGGCGGGTGGATCGTCTGAGGCCAGGAGTTTGAGACCAGCCTGACCAACATGGAGAAACCCCGTCTCTACTAAAATACAAAATTAGCCAGGTGTGGTGGCAGGTGCCTGTAATCCCAGCTACTTGGGAGGCTGAGACAGGAGAATTGCTTGAACCCAGGAGGAGGAGGTTTCAGTGAGCCAAGATTGCACCCTTGCACTCCAGCCTGGGCAACAAGAGCGAGACTCCATCTCAAGAACAAACAAACAAACAATTCTTCTCTCTGTCCTGGACTCCCTAGTACGCAGTGTTGCTCTCCAGATGCAAACAGTAGCCAGTTCTCCCTCCTTTCCTTTTTCCCACTTCCTACCTCCTTCTCCCCTTCCTTTCTCTGTTCCTTTCTCCCTTATTCCTTTCTTCTCCTCTTTCTTCTTTATCTTCTCTTGGTTTCACCTTCTCCATTTTTGAAGACAGCAATAAAAAAAAATTCTTATTTTCCTGCTCCATAGAAATGTGAAAGTAACTAAGACAGACATCTCTAGTCCATAACCAGGGGGTGGTGGACAAAGAGGTGGCAGGAGATTGCTTAAGATATTAAAATAGCCACAGTTTTGCCTTGATTATGAAATCAGGAAATTCAGTTTTTCTGTGAGATGACTAGAATAAAATCCATGCCAGATGTTATGCTTTAGAAAATCAAACCAAGTTAATATTACAGAAACTCAAAATTTGTCAAAACATACTAATTCAAAACAACAGCTGTCTGATTTCTATTAAAATACTGCAATTCAGTTCTCACTGAAATGCTACTGGGTAGAAAATAGCCTGGAGGCGTCTTTTTGGGAAGTTCTAAATTAAAATAACCTTCTGTGATAATGCTTTTTCAAAAGAGAAATTTCCATTCATATCTTCTTTGTTTAAAAAAAAAAGAGCCTTCTGACCAGTTATGATGTTGACTAGTATTTTTACTGAGCTTTCGTTTTCCTGGTCTACAGTGCACACTTGCTTACACACTTGCTTTCCCTCTAGTGTTTGGGTGAGGAAGTACATAGAAGAAAAGCTCGGCTCTTCCTATATACCTTCTCTTTCCCGCCTCCCTCCCTCACCTCTTCCTTCCTTCTCTTTTCCTTCCTTCCTTCTCTTTCTCTCTTTCTCTCTTTCTCTCTTTCTTTCTTCCTTTCTTCCTTTCTTCCTTTCTTTTTCTTTCTTCTTTCTTTCTTTCTTTCTTTCTTTTTCCTTCTCCCTTTCTCCCTTTCTCTCTTTCCTCCTTTCTCTCCTTCCTTCCTTCCTTCTTTCCTTCCTTCCTTTCTTACTTTCTTTCCTCCCTTCTTCCTTTCCTTCCTTCCTTCTTTCCTTCCCTCCTTCCTCCTTCCTCCTTCCTCCTT